>NC_084578.2:13595000-13667500 GCF_033978685.3 Nerophis lumbriciformis
ATCCCAGGAGACTTTGGTAGATTTTAGGCCATATGTTTTCATCCCTGGTCTGAACCAAAGTACGTCTACGGCCAATTTTAGTCTACGAGCATGAACTAATGAAACCTGCTCGAGCAGCGTATGAGACGAAACGACTTCTAAGAAAAACTGAACAATTCAGTTGCGATTAATCGAATGTATGAATAAGAACATTCATGTAAGCTTAAAAACTATCTTAACAAAACTTACCTTTTACTTCCAGCTTCCCTTCACACTGCTTCGTCCCGTACTCATTAATGATCTTACAGGTGTAAATCCCCGTGTCCGACCTCACCGCCGACTTTATGGTCATTTCGAAAGTGCCGTTGTCTGTCTCTCGGACGATATGGCGCGGGCCAGTTTTGACTGTAACTCTGCCTCTCAGCCTGCAAGAGTAAAATACAAATACTAAGTGTTTGGTTTTTTGGATTTTTGTTAACAAACCGATGACATTGAAGATGATCAAAACCCAAACAAGGGACAGTAAAAAAACATGCTGCACATCAAAGCATGCTATTTTCATCTTCAAAAACTCTAGGCTTGCACCGATGGTGAGTCAGTATTCATTTTGTGTCTTTGGATCATCTTAATTGGACTAACTAAAATGTGCAGAGTGTTCCCTATGCTTCATGTGCACTTCCCTGCTGCACTATTTCTTAATTTTTATCGTTCAATACATTTTCACCTGCGCTACGCCTGCCATCTCTGCATCCTGTGGTTCCAGCCCAACGCAACCCTAACATTTGTGACATTCAGCTGTAACTGTTACAATTCCGGGTTGAGCAGAGGCAGCTGTGCAAAAACGTTCGCATAAAGTACAATTTACTATTCAACTTTACAGTAATAGTGTTGCCAGATGGAAAATCAATTATTCTACTAGAAGCCTAAAATTAACATATTGTGGGGGGAAGTAAAGTACGTACCCAATTTGACGATCCTCAGGACCATCTGCTCCAGAAAAACATTACCACAGGGCATGTATAGCACACTCTAACAGTGTGGCTGTGCCAGAATACGTTTAATTAAATGTTCTGAAACCTTCAGAGTTTCCGCTTTTTGCTCGATGTCTAGCGCTCTCACAATCTCCTTCGGGGGACACAGGTTCCAGTCACAGGGAGTACCCGGCAGGTTAGAATAGCTTATAATGCAGTTTCGCCTTAAAATTAACTAGCAGCTATGTTGGAGGAAAAAAAGCTGCCACTGGAAGAATATCGACCTCACAGGGCTGTGAAAGAGGCAGGCGAGAAAATGCACAGGCGCAGTGTAGGATAAATCCTGTTGGTTTTGCAGGGCCGCTCTTCCCTAAACGCGGATCACACAGTGTGCGTATTTTGGGGGCCCATTTTGCGTGAATAAGCGCAAAAAAAAGTATTAATTAATTTGACCAAAAACAGATTCCTAGCTTCTTCCTGCTGTGTCACTGATAAGAAGATGATGGCAAATATCCCCTGATATTTACATAGCTCCCCTTGGTGTGCTGTTTTTGTGCTGAAAGCAAAAGTACTGTGTCCTTATTTTATTAAATCTGTTATTTTGTACAAAAATGTATTAATTATTTGTGGAGGGGGGCGTGGCCTGCGGGCCTGCAGCGGAACGGGGTGTGCCAGGACCGGCCTCGAAGTCAGCGACAGGTGCGTAGATGGCCCAGGTGGGCCTTATTATGTAATCAGCCGTCGCTCTGTTTAAGCAGCAGCCGGAGAGGAGAGAGTTGTTGGAGCTGGGGCGACAGCGCGAGAGAGACAAAGACTTTGTGCTGAAAAGCAAAAGCATGGAAAACCCTCAAAATAAACCAATGTTGTGTCCTGAAACCCGGGCTCTCGTGTCGATGCTTGGTGGTCTGGAGGACCCACGGGAGGGCAACCTCCACATTATTATTTATTAATTATTTAATTAATTAATGAATTATTTATTTAATTATCAAAAAATGTACTTCAAGTTTGTTTAAGAAAGTAGAAAAATACAGGGGAAAACCCTGAATATCGTGCAAAGGTTTGTTTATATCAGCAATTAGATTTGCAAGGTGAAATTGATATATGACAGGCTAATAACATGCAACTAAAGACTTATTTGGATATTATTTTGATTATTATGGCTTAGAGCAGTGATCCCCAAACTACGGCCCGCGGGCCAGGTACGGACCGCAAGCGTCTAAAATCCGGCCCGCGGGAGGTCCCAAGTTAAAAAAAATGTTTTTGTTTTTTTTAATTACTATTTTTTTTAAATCTGTCCTTTCAAATTCCTTTTCTACCGCTTGTTACTCTCAGTGTCTCCAAGCCGCTCAGGCAAATCATACTGTCTAAAAATGTATTTTCAATCGATAACGTGACATCATCGCGCTCGTGCCGCAGTGTCGGACGAGCATGCGGCAAGTGAACGCTCTTTCAGTCATTTAGTGCGCGAGGAACATATATATATATATATATATATATATATATATATATATATATATATATATATATATATATATATATATATATATATATATATATATATATATATACATATATATATATATATATATATATATATATATATATATATATATATATATATATATATATATATATATGTTCCTCGCGCATATATATACATATATATATATATATATATATATATATATATATATATATATATATATATATATATATATATATGTTCCTCGCGCACTAAATGACTGAAAGAGCGTCGGGATGATATAGCCTCTGTGTTTTTCCTGACCTAACGTGTCCTGAGCAAGACACTTCACCCTTGCTCCTGATGGGTGCTGGTTAGCGCCTTGCATGGCAGCTCCCTCCATCAGTGTGTGAATGTGTGTGTGAATGGGTAAATGTGGAAGTAGTGTCAAAGCACTTTGAGTACCTTGAAGGTAGAAAAGCGCTATACAAGTACAACCCAACCCATTTATACATATATATATATATATATATATATATATATATATATATATATATATATATATATATATATATATATATATATATGTATATATATATATACATATATATGTATACACGTTAGGTCAGGAAAAACACAGAGGCTATATCATCCCGACAAGCCTGTTTCGCAGGTTTCCCTGCTCGTCAGCGAATTTTATTTTCTAGAATCCCCTTTTATTTTATTTATAAAATGAAATCTGCTGACGAGCAGGGAAACCTGCGAAACAGGCTTGTCGGGATGATATAGCCTCTGTGTTATTTCCTGACATAATGTATAGTATATCCCGTTCTACCTCGGTATTGAGCACTGTATAAAGGATAAACCACGGAAACCTCGACTATATATATTTTTATATGTATATATATGCACAATTGTTTTAACCCAATGCGGCCCCCGAGTCAAAAAGTTTGGGGACCCCTGGCGTAGAGCTTCTGAAGACCTCGAAGTGAAAATGTCCAATAATTTTGGGTTTTCAGAAACTGTAAAACATGATCATTAAAATTACAGATTTCACTTTGTATGTAATGAGTTTGTATCACATTTGAAGTTGAATTACTAAAATGAATGGATTTTTACACTATATACAATTTTTTTAGTTACACCTGTAATTTCATAAATAAAATACATTTATATTAAATAAAAAAAATTAATAAAATTCTGCTTAGAGTCCTAATTTAGCCTGGTGTTTTACACTGCATAGCCATGTATCGAAAAGGTCAGATTATCGTACATAATGACGTTTTTGTAATTATTGATCGTACACCGTAATCTACCAAGTATTGCACGACTGTCAATGCTGTGTAGTGACAACATCCATGTTCAAACTATTTCAATTGTGTAATGTCCATGGTAGGATAACTACAATAGGTTAGTGTTTGCCTCATCCCTTACTTAAAGTGAAGAATGAGTTAAGAACGCTCTACCGATCTGATAAGTCCGAAAGAGAGAGAGATGATAGATTGCTTTCTGTAATGACTTGGTATGGGATTGATACCCAAATTTGTGGTGTCATCCAAAACTAATGTAAAGCATCCAAACAACAGAGAAATAAATGATTATTACATTTTAACAGAAGTGTAGATAGAACATGTTAGAAGAGAAAGTAAGCAGATATTAACAGTAAATGAACAAGCAGATGAATAGTTCATTTTCTACCACTTGTCCTTAATAATTTTGACCAAATAATAGAATGGAAAATGACACAATATGTTACTGCATATGTCAGCAGACTAATTAGGAGCATTTGTTTGTTTACACTGCAAAAACTGAATTGTAAGTACCGTAAGATTAAATATATCAAATAAAGGTGATATTTGCTTATTTTCTGTCTGATAAGATAATTATTCTCACTAAGCAGATTTTATGTTAGAGTGTTTTACTTGTTTTAAGGGTTTTGGTCCTAAATGATCTCAGTAAGATATTACAGCTTGTTGCTGAGATTTTATGACCTATATTGAGTAAAACATGCTTGAAACTAGAATATCAACTGATGCAAAGCTGTGTCATCAACACTCACAAGTATAAAACTACTTTTTGTAAAGTAATAATTTCTTACTTCAAGCATGAAAAAAAAAATCATGATGCCGAACGCATATCATTATGTCAAGATAATGACACTAGCCTTTACTTAATTTAAGAATATTTTTCGACATATTGAGCAAAAAGTTCTCTTTTTTTTCTACCAAGAAAAGTGCACTTATTATTACTGAGAAAATACTTATTTTAAGGTATTTTTGGGGTTCATTGAGGTTAGCTAATTTTACTTGTTTTGGAAAGTCTTGACAAGCCGAATTTTCTTGTTCTATTGGCAGATAATTTTGCTTAGTTCAAATAAAATACCCCTAATTTTTGCATTTTTTTTTTTCTTGTTTTTGAACACTGATTTTTTGCAGTGTACTTACTACTAAAAGACAAGTTGTCTAGTATGTTCACTATTTTAAGGACAAACTTGCAATAAGAAACATATGTTCATACTTCCCAACCTTGAGACCTCCGATTTCGGGAGGTGGGGGGCGTGGCCGGGGGTGGGGTGGGGCGTGGTTAAGAGGGGAGGAGTATATTGACAGCTAGAATTCACCAAGTCAAGTATTTCATACATATATATATATATATATATATATATATGTATATACTAAAACGGCCTTCTTTCATCTCCGTAATATCGCTAAAATTCGTTCTATTTTATCCACTAGCGACGCAGAGATCATTATTCATGCGTTCGTTACGTCTCGTCTCGACTACTGTAACGTATTATTTTCGGGTCTCCCTATGTCTAGCATTAAAAAATTACAGTTGGTACAAAATGCTGCTGCTAGACTTTTGACAAGAACAAGAAAGTTTGATCATATTACGCCTATACTGGCTCACCTGCACTGGCTTCCTGTGCACTTAAGATGCGACTTTAAGGTTTTACTACTTACGTATAAAATACTACACGGTCTAGCTCCGTCCTATCTTGTCGATTGCATTGTACCATATGTCCCGGCAAGAAATCTGCGTTCAAAGAACTCCGGCTTATTAGTGATTCCCAGAGCCCAAAAAAAGTCTGCGGGCTATAGAGCGTTTTCTATTCGGGCTCCAGTACTATGGAATGCCCTCCCGGTAACAATTAGAGATGCTACCTCAGTAGAAGCATTTAAGTCCCATCTTAAAACTCATTTGTATACTCTAGCCTTTAAATAGCCCCCCTGTTAGACCAGTTGATCTGCCGTTTCTTTTCTTTTCTCCTCTGCTCCCCTTTTCCTTGAGGGGGGGGGGGCACAGGTCCGGTGGCCATGGATGAAGTGCTGGCTGTCCAGAGTCGGGACCCGGGGTGGACCGCTCGCCTGTGCATCGGCTGGGAACATCTCTGCGCTGCTGACCCGTCTCCGCTCGGGATGGTGTCCTGCTGGCCCCACTATGGACTGGACTCTTACTATTATGTTGGATCCACTATGGACTGGACTCTCACAATATGATGTCAGACCCACTCGACCCATTGCTTTCGGTCTCCCCTAGAGGGGGGGGGTTACCCACATATGCGGTCCTCTCCAAGGTTTCTCATAGTCATTCACATCGACGTCCCACTGGGGTGAGTTTTTCCTTGCCCGTATGTGGGCTTTGTACCGAGGATGTCGTTGTGGCTTGTGCAGCCCTTTGAGACACTTGTGATTTAGGGCTATATAAATAAAGATTGATTGATTGATTGATTGATATATATATATATATATATATATATATATATATATATATATATATATATATATATATATATATATATATATATATATATAAAAATAAAATAAAGACTTGACTTTCAGTGAATTCTAGCTATATATATATATATATATATATATATATATATATATATATATATATATATATATACACATCCTGAAAAACAAAAACAAAACTGTGTTTAGATAATTGATACTTCAAACTTGCATACATAAATCTTAAGGAATATAACATAACTTGGCTTCTGAGAGCTTCAAAATGTAATGAATAAAATGCTAAAGTTGTTGATAAACAAGCAATTATTTTAATAATTAAATATGGTCATTTTAAATTAATTATTATGATAATTTAAAATTAATTATTTCAAATATGTTTATTTTAATGTATAATTCTATGGCTGGATGTAATAAGGAGTCAGAAAAAATACAAATAAAAATACAATTAATTTTGATGTTTTTGGCAAAATATAGTAAACATTTATTTATTTTTTAAATTAATAAATATATTTATTTTTAGGTAAGATAAACAAAATAATACAATTTATCCCTAGTCTGGATGATTTAGTTCTTGTCCTCCCGTCTTGAAAAAAGGCTGTCCTCACTCAGGTCCGCAAGGACCTGGAGGGGGCGTGGCCTCCAGCTCCGGCTGAAAATCGGGAGATTTTCGGGAGAATATTTGTCCCGGGAGGTTTTCGGGTGAGGCGCTGAATTTCGGGAGTCTCTCGGAAAATTCGGGAGGGTTGGCAAGTATGCATATGTTTAATGTACCCTAAGATTTTTTGTTAAAATAAAGCCAATAATGCAATTTTTTTGTGGTACCCTTAATTTAGAAAAGTACCGAAAAGTATTCGAAATTATTTTAGTACCGGTGCCGGTACCAAAATATTGGTGTCGGGACAACACTAGAGTGTACTGTGAGATAAAAATCTTCACATATTGTGCACACATATTAATTTTTTAATTCCTTCTCCCAATTCGTGCACTGTGACCAAGTCTGCATGCCCATGAGACCTACCAGTAAAGTAAAGGTTTTGGTTGTCCACTTATCTGTACAGACATGGTACTCTCCTGTCCTTCAACAACCACCTGATCATGTATTGTCGCCTGTTATGACAAGGACACAGATTGGGAATATGAGATTGATAGTAAACATAGAAAATACTCATACAGTTCTTATTACTCGACGCAGGTTTGTATGGTCTCACCAGAAATGCCGGGGCTTTCTTAAATGCTGTGTCGAGTATCCTCTTTGGCTCCTGTGAACTGATATCTGAGGCTTCCTCCAGGGGACTGAGGTACTCGTCATCCGATGTGATGGGGCTGCTGATGTCGATTGGAACACCCAGGACCCCCATTGACTTCTCAATGGGTTCTGTCAAAATAACAATGGCACAATTTTCCCCGTTTGCTGATACGGAAAGCTGTGGTTTGTATTTGTATTCGCATGCTGATCAGAGAAGTGAAGAGATGTTGGGGTTTTGTTGTTGTTGGTTATTTCAAGACGTGAACTCAAACGTTGCATGTCATCCCCAAACAATAACAGATTTTCGCCGAGATGTGATAGAGTGAGCCCCAGTGAGCAATTTATAGGTTCAGTTTTGCTCTCTGTTGCTATGGTAACTATAAGTGTGGTTGTTCAGCTGGAATATATTGCACATACAAATGGCTGAGGGAAATAACAGACGTGAGCATGAGGGAACGAACATGAGAGGGTTTCATGGTTGTGAAATTGCATGTGGATTTCATGTCAAACAAGAAAAATATATGTTTGTACTTTGTACAAACCCCGTTTTCATATGAGTTGGGAAATTGTGTTAGATGTAAATATAACCGGCATAAAATGATTTGTAAATCCTTTTCAACCCATATTCAATTGAATGCACTACAAAGACAAGATATTTGATGTTCAAACTCATAAACTTTATTTTTTTTTTGCAAATAATCATTAACTTAGAATTTCATGGCTGCAACACGTGCCAAAGTAGTTGGGAAAGGGCATGTTCACCACTGTGTTACATGGCCTTTCCTTTTAACAACACTCGTTTGGGAACTGAGGAGACACATTTTTTAAGCTTCTCAGGTGGAATTAATTCCCATTCTTGCTTGATGTACAGCTTAAGTTGTTCAACAGTCCGGGGGTCTCCGTTGTGGTATTTTAGGCTTCATAATGCGCCACACATTTTCAATGAGAGACAGGTCTGGACTACAGGCAGGCCAGTCTAGTACCCGCACTCTTTTACTATGAAGCCACGTTAGTGTAACACGTGGCTTGGCATTGTCTTGCTGAAATAAGCAGGGGCGTCCATGGTAACGTTGCTTGGATGGCAACATATGTTGCTCCAAAACCTGTATGTACCTTTCAGCATTAATGGCGCCTTCACAGATGTGTAAGTTACCCATGTCTTGGGCACTAATACACACCCCCATACCATCACAGATGCTGGCTTTTCAACTTTGCGCCTATAACAATCCGGATGGTTCTTTTCCTCTTTGGTCCGGAGGACACGACGTCCACAGTTTCCAAAAACAATTTGAAATGTAGACTCATCAGACCACAGAACACTTTTCCACTCTGTATCAGTCCATCTTAGATGAGCTCAGGCCCAGCGAAGCCGTCGGCGTTTCTGGGTGTTGTTGATAAACGGTTTTCGCCTTGCATAGGAGAGTTTTAACTTGCATTTACAGATGTAGCGACCAACTGTAGTTACTGACAGTGGGTTTCTTAAGTGTTCCTGAGCCCTTGTGGTGATATCCTTTACACACTGATGTCGCTTGTTGATGCAGTACAGTCTGGGGGATCAAAGGTCACAGGCTTAGCTGCTTACGTGCAGTGATTTCTCCAGATTCTCTGAACCCTTTGATGATATTACGGACCGTAGATGGTGAAATCCCTAAATTCCTTGCAATAGCTGGTTGAGAAAGGTTTTTCATAAACTGTTCAACAATTTGCTCACGCATTTGTTGACAAAGTGTTGACCCTCGCCCCATCCTTGTTTGTGAATAACTGAGCATTTCATGGAATCTACTTTTATACCCAATCATGGCACCCACCTGTTCCCAATTTGCCTGTTCACCTGTGGGATGTTCCAAATAAGTGTTTGATGAGCATTTCTCAACTTTATCAGTATTTATTGCCACCTTTCCCAACTTGTTTGTCACGTGTTACTGGCATCAAATTCTAAAGTTAATGATTATTTGCAAAAAAAAATGTTCATCATTTTGAACATCAAATATGTTGTCTTTGTAGTATAGTCAACTGAATATGGGTTGAAAATGATTTACAAATCATTGTATTCCGTTTGTATTTACATCTAACACAATTTCCCAACTCATATGGAAACAGGGTTCTTACAACATTTTTGCATTGTTGATGACATGTAGTTTATGTTTGTTTGTTTTTTACACAAATGGGTCATTTAAGTTCTGGATACAAGTTTAACTTGTTCTGTGAGGCAGCTTGTCTCATAAAAAATTGTATTGTGGAATTAATCGAAATCTATTTAATCCCCACCAGAAATAAAAACTAACCTTTTAAAGTAAAGTTAAAAGTAAAGTTAAAGTACCAATGATTTTCACACACACACTATGTGTGGCGAAATTATTCTCTGCATTTGACCCATCACCCTTCATCACCCCCTGGGAGGTGAGGGGAGCAGTGAGCAGCAGCGGTGGCCACGCCCGGGAATCATTTTTGGTGATTTAACCCCCAATTCCAACCTTTGATGCTGAGTGCCAAGCAGGGAGGTAATGTGTCCCATTTTTGTAGTCTTTGGTATGACTCGGCCGGGATTTGAACTCACGACCTACCGATCTCAGGGCGGGCACTCTAACCACTAGGCCACTGAGTAGGTTTTAGATCAAATAAGTATTGTATCAAAAACAACACAATGGAATGTACTACAAACACCTACCATAGTTTAATATATAATAACAATGTACTTGTAGAACGTACTTCTACTGTAGCTCCTTCGAGCTGTTTGTCAGTCAAACACACCATCGGCGGCTTCTCAATATTTTCATGGCTGGCGTTATCGACTCATTCTTCTTCGGTAGGAAGCAGACTCGCCATGATTTTTGATTGTCTTTTTTAGGGTTGCCAAATTTTCTTTTTTTTAATCGCATGAATCCCGTTTTTGCAATTCGGATTAATCGTGATGACTCGCTTGCACAATTGGAATTATTTTAAGAAAATGTTCCAATATTTGTACACAAATGCAATTTTATTACCAGAATGTCATGCAGGAGTATTTGTAAATGTTTTACTTGGATGCATGTCATTTATTTGCGAAAAACTTGGGTAGAGTTTTATCTCAAGTAAAGAGTGAAAATTTCCAGCAAGCAGTCGGACGTATGCATTGATCTACTGAGGTAAAAGACTTTGTACAGTCAAAATAAATTGCATGATTAATCTAATTCTGCACATAATTAATGCGGGAATTTTGTATTTATTTTTTTACTTGAGTTAACACTTTAATTCTGAAAGTCCTAGTCTTTTTTTTAGATTTAATGAATATCTTCCGCTTCTTCTCAGCTCCGTCCATACTTGCCAACCCTCCTGAATTTTCCGGGAGACTCCCGAATTTCAGTGCTTCTCCCGAAAATCTCCCGGGACAACCATTCTCCCGAAAATCTCCCGATTTCCAGCCGGACAACTATATTGGGGGCGTGCCTTAAAGGCACTGCCTTTAGCGTCGTCTCTCACCTGAAAAGGAGACTATTATATATGTCTCTGTTATCCATAGGTTTATCTATAACCCATAAAGTAGGCTATTTCTAAGCTTGTGTTTATTCCAACCGGCACGTTCATACACTGACACACAACATCCGGATTCCCATCATGCATTGCTTCAAAACTATGGCAAGTTGTACTATCCAAAATTTCCAGCCGGATTAACAATATTGGGGCGTGGCTTAAAGGCACGGTCTTTAGCGTCCTCTCACCTGAAAAGGAAACTATTATATACCCCCCCAATCTCCCGAATTCGGAGGTCTCAAGGTTGGCAAGTATGGCTCCATCTCACAATTACTTCCTTCCTTCCTATGGTTGGAAAAACAACTAACTGACCATTTAATAGCTAGCTAAATATTAGCTAATGCTAGCGACTGAGCAAGCAGATATTTTAGGTCTTACAGGGTTGACTGTCACATTTTCTACGCCAACTAGCAGAGGGGAGGCTGGTAACCCGATTTTTTTGCTGGCAACCTAAAAGCATAACCATTAGCTTGTATCGTAAAACACTCGTAAGCTGAGGTACCACTGATTAAGATAGGATTGATACCTGGAAATGATTCTAATTTAATTGATATTAATACATACCTGCTTTAATCGTGAGGTTTGCAGTGCTGGTGACTTTGCCTTCTTGGTTCACAGCGCTAACGCTGTATTTTCCACCATCATCTACGTTGGCTGATTTTATGAGTAGACTATGTCGATCCCCTTCTACTTTGACTGCATAGTTGGGAATTCCGCTGATGTCAACATTGTCTTTTGTCCAGGTAACTGCAACACAATCACAGAGGACAGATTTAACACAAACCCTCAAGGATGCCAAAAGTAACATGCCATACCTTCAGGAATAGGGTAGCCTGTGACGATACATCTTAGCAGTACATCTGAGCCAGACGTTGCTACTGTATCTTGAAGGGGAAACTCAAACAGGGGCGCTTCCATTGGGTCCTCCTCTGCAGATATATAGGAATCATCTGAAGAATCTGCAGTTTCACACAAATAAAATGATTGTTTAACTCTAACTTTTACATACAGATTGGAAAATGTGGTAAATAAAAGAATGAAGTGTCTGACCCAACTCAGGAGACATCGGTCGTGGGCGACGGTGCTTTACTTTGGTCTTCTGCGGGTGTCCCGCAGGAACACCTTTCCTTACTTGTTCATCTTCAACAATGATTGTGGGGATTCTAATATTGGGGGGTTGTTTCGGAAGCTCCGCCTCCGTTGGGTTTGCTGGTGTCATCCTTGGGGGTTTGGGTGGCACTTGAGGACATGGTTCTTGTACAGAGACAACCCTTTTTCGTACTCGTGGACTCTCAGGTCGGTTTTCAATTTTTCTCAGAGTAACTTCTATTGGCGTTTTTCTCCCTGAAGTCTCGTTCAGTTGAGTTTGCACAGGAGATTCCAGGGCTTGTGGGGATTCTTGTGTTCGAGAAATCCTCTGTACAAGAGGACTTGGGGGCCTTTTCTCTAGTTTGCGTATGGTCATTTCAGGGTTATGTTTACCTGGTGAGTCTTCCATTTGTTGGTTGAATAATGCCGGCGATGATGATCTCTGAATTATTTCAGTCACTGGACTGACTCTGCTAAATTCCCGAACGGATCGTTGTCCTGGTAAGTCAGATAACGGCATGGACTCTGGATGGATGTTTGCGATACCACTACTTTCACTCTTATGGATTTGCTGCCCTTGCTGCACTGATTGCTGGTGTAGTCCATTTTCTTTTTTCTCTTTAACCCACTGAGATCGTTCCCTTTCTTGAAGCCTTTGAAGGACTTGTGGGGGAATGGGCTCTATTTTCCTAAAAGGCTGCCGCTGTCTGGCCTTCATACTGAGCTGTTCAGTTGAAAATGATTTCTTCAAATGAGGTTTACCAACAAGTTTCTTGATACGCTGTAGCTCCTCTGTGAACTTGTTCTCAATGTCCTGAACTTTTTGAGAATAGCGAGGTTTGTCCTCAAGCGAAGCGGCTCTCTGTTTAAACATAGATCTACGTTCAGCTGCGTCTTCTTTGAGAGCCTCTCTTAGATCTTCCCTGGAACTTTCTCTAGAAATACCCAATCGGCTACCTCCGTCATCTGAGTCGACTGAACCTGCCCGATTGAACCCTGCCCAGGATCTACCCGAGACGGAACCTTCCGGAAAATCTAGGCTTCGCCGTCTCTCTTCTAAGTCACGGACCTTTTCAAAAACTTTGGAGCTTGCCCTGGTGAGCTTGGGGGATGGTCTGGGAGTAATCTCTTTCCGGGGCTGCTCGTTCAGTGGAGTTTGTGGTCTGGAGGAATTAGTGTTACTTTGGGACAAGGATTTTGGCATTTTAACCTTTTCTTCAAACTCTGCGGGTACTGTGTCGTGGTATTCTGCTGGTACAACAGTTTTCTTCCGCAAGCTGAGGGGTGTAGTTGAGCGACTTGGCATTGGAGAGGTGGAGTGGCGTTTGACGAGTCTTGGGGACGGGGGTGGGAGAACTTGTGGTGGAGAATCTCTAGTAGAATCATTTGACTGGCTCCTAAAATACATAATTTGAGCTATAGTTGATACATTGGAACCACATTAAAATAAGTTTACACTCCTTAAATGTATTTGAAAGGGATTGCAGTGATGATATAAAAATAGTATTTGTTGTTCTTGCCTTGTTTTGGTTTCATCATCTGCATACTTGTCCATTACTGCTTTTAAAAAATGGAAATATAAGGAATGAGAAATAAACACATGAATAAACACCACATCCCTTTAGATTTAAGTGCAGTTCCTGACTACTGAATGAACAAATAGCCCCCCCACAAAAGAAAAACGTCAATGTTTTAACATAAACTGTAACTAAGAGACAAGGTGGCTACCTGTATGCGCAGCATGGTCCTCACAATCCACACTATTGTCTTTGGTCTCAAACTGCTCTCCTCCTTCATCCTCCGTTGTGTCAGATTCTAAAAATATAGATGAAAACATAATTACTGAAAGCCCAGCAGAAAACTTGTATATAAAAACATCAGTCAAACAAAAACCTCAGGGTCTAAAAAAGTTCTGTTCAATCAAGTTCTGTTCACCGTACCTGCAAAAGGGTGAATGGAATATGAATAAAAGAGGGGTTGATTTATCCAAAAACCAAAATAAACCTCACATTTCAGTGTTTTCCAATAGTTACAATTGTACCAAAATTCATGTTCTGATTTGTTTATGCTAAAAGAGAATTCAGTCATCGGTAGACTTAAAAATAGAAAGAATTGCTGAGTCATTGGCATCCCACCAACTCTCGTGGGGTCCCGTCTCAGTAGGTGGAATTACATAAACGGGGCAGCTATTTTTTTCCGCCAGTAAAACAGAGCCTCAACACTGTACGATGGATATTAATTATTTTACATTTCTACAAATATTTTTACACTATTCAATGTCCACAGAACAGAACAAAGCAGTTTATGAAATATGGAAATATACATTTTGTGTTTTGGAGCCAATACATTTTGTGTTTTGGAGCCACCCGAGGAGCTCTGCTCAAGTTTGCCATTTTTTTTTTCAGTTGTCGTCAATAAATTCCTCAGTTTTCCTCTATCCTCTTGTGGGGCAGACTGTCTCGTACATGCACATGCATCCTCTGCTGTTGCCATTTCTAATACAAAGTAGCGTATAGTTCTAACTTATATCTGTTAGTAGACTGGATATGGAAGCGCTGTAAACTACGACATGGCTGACGGGGCTTGGAGAGGGACGTAGGCACGTAAATAAAACCGCCCACAAATTCCAAAGAGACTGTCAGAAAGCACGTGGTCTGTAAAACAAAATCTATACACATTCTTGACCAAAGCACCACAATTACATGATATATAGACCACAAAAAGTGTTTTTATTGTAGACAAATGACCCCTTTAATTAATGCAAATAAGATCGATCCGAAATTCGGGCCTGTGGAGGGGGGCGTGGTCTGCGGGCCTGCCGCGGAGCGGGGTGTGTAAGGACCGGCCTCGAAGACAGCGGCAGGTGAGTAGATTGCCCAGCTGGGGCTTGTTATCTAATCAACTGTTGCCCTAATTAGCAGCAGCCGGATTGAGACACAGGCTTGGAGTTGCTGGTGAGCAGAGGCATGAGAGCGAGAGACAGTTTGCTGGAAAGCAAAACCACGCTGCTTTATTAAATAAAAGACTTGTTACTCAGACTACCGGGCTCACAAAAGAATCTTTGTGCCAGAAGAACCCACAGGAGGGCAACCTCCCCAGGGCCCTAACCACAATTCTATTTGGAGGTCCTCACCCTTTACCTATAACTTTTGTATTGGTGTGAAACTATCTTTATAGTATATCAATCAAACTTGAATTTAATTTGATATATATTTTAGACAAAAATGTTTCATGGGAAATAAATTGTTCAATAGTAATAAAAAATTAAAAATTAAAATTTATGACATAAATTTGCCACCATTTCATACAGGGATTAAAGTCAGTTTGTCTACCTTGCTAGATGCGTGCAATAATGCTGGAGGATGGTAATGACGTGGAGGGATATTTGCTATTATATCCTAATCCTTATCAGTGACGGGGCAGAAAAGGGCTGGGATAAGTTTGCGGTGTTTTGAGTTAAAAGAGCCGTCACAGAACCAATAACAGCTCGTAAGTTGAGGTACCACTGCAGTTTAAATATTGTGTTGATATTGCTACACTCTCAAAACTATTCACAATAAATACATGTTTTAAAAAAAATTAGTTATTCCCTGTGATCGGCCGATCTCACTCAAAAATTATTGGTATACGAATAGGCAGCATAAAACCCTGACCGGAACAACAATGTTGCCAAAAAAGAACATAAAGCAATGTAGATGTTAATGATCATTTATACAGAAAATCTACAAAAAGGAAATGTATTAAAAAAAAATATATATTTTTTATTTTTTTATTTAAAAAAAAAAAAATTTTAATCTTCATTATTTACTTCAAATTATTACAGTAGGTCTCTATATACACACACACACACACATATATATATATATATATATATATTTTTTTTTTTTTTTTTTTTTTTTTTATTAATTTTTTTATTAATTTTGGCCAAAGGGAGACATTTAAATTTCTTACAGAGGGGGAGCACTTCAAATTTTTACACACACTTGTTATTTCATATGTTGACCAGAGGGGGAGCACTTTTAAATCCGACACACAATCAATTTGAAAATTCCCTCCTTATCGGGACCACCCTAATTTTGATAGATTTCACCACCAGGTGTGCAAATGAGACATTCTCTATTAGATGCAATGGTTTTCCGTATTGGGACCATGATTTTGGTCCTAACTTGTTCACCGGTCCTCATATGGAAGGTACTTTTCCTTGTTGATGTCTCAAAAAGGGTAGAAATACAACAGCACGCACACACACACACACACACACACACACACACAAACATACTTCATTTTATATTGCATGGTAGCTAGGAAACTCAATGTCAAAGTATGCAATTCTATTTCATAGAAAGGATGTTGTAAAGTTTTGAATTATTGGACATAACTCGGTACCATTCATCAAAAATGTAGTCAGTGTGCAAGCTAAGACACAGTAACTCTAAACCCTGCCAGATTTGAAAGTACGAGCTCAATTCAAATATTATAACTCCATGTGATTTGAGTTCCTTCTAGAAATACATTTAGAAAAAAAAATATATATATATATATATATATATGAATCTGCAAAAAAGCAAATCAGCATAACCTGACAGGCAGGGAAATGATGTGCCTTGAGATCATTGCTTCCTTTACGCTTGCCTAAGTACAATTGCCATCAACACATTATTAATGCAGTGGGAGTCATTTGACAGTCACTATTCAGTACAGTATAAGAAGCTGTCAAACCAGGTATCAGCATCTTCAGTTTTTTGTTGACGCTTTTTTCTACTCTATGAGCGCACAGAAAACCACCTTGAGTTGGCTTAAAAAAAATAAATAGATTTTTACTTCAGCTTCAGTGCTGAACTTAAACCAAAATGAAGACAATATGGCTAAGATAATTTGCTTTCCGGAGCAACTTTTAACTAAAGTGGTGCTGTGTGAATTGCATTTTAATTCCCTACTTTTACTTTACAACTAATTTTTTTCCCGTTATTAAGTGTAAGTACTAACATACGGACAGGACTGTGTGTGGCCCTGGACAAGGTTTAGTTTTTTCTATACCTACTTGAACCGGTCATGAACTGGCATGCTACAATATATATATATATATATATATATATATATATATATATATATATATATATATATATATATACCTCCCTAAATTTTGTAATCAATCAGAAATATCAAGCACCTAAAATGCGCGAAACATGAATACGTGTGGAGAGTGGTTTGCATTTTTCCCATCATGCATTGTAATGGATTTAAAAAAAAAAATTTTAAATGGGTGTAATTTTGACTTTTTTTTTAATAGTATATGGACATTTTTTATAATGTCCACATATTTCAGTGAGCAGGTTATGTTATATGTGACTATGTCGGTTAACATTTTTGTGGGTTTTTTTGTGTTTTTTCAGCACCATGACTAAGGAAGGTTGTTTGCATTGGGTCATACGAGTAGATACTGTGTCTAGCTCCAGAACATAATTTAAAGTAATTGACCTGAATTACTCACGTTGTCCACAAGATGGTAGCTGCATTTAAATTGTCAGACTATTAAAAGAATGCAATCTCCTTGTGGGTTAGATTCCTCATTAAACTCATGTCTAATGGGCCAAATTGAAGACGGCACCTCTTTGGACACCCCTGCCATATATGGACAATACGGTGACGTCATCGGTGCGAAAAACGTCACAGGTTTTGCAAATTCCAAACAGCTCGTTTTGGCGGACGTATGGTTTGATTTCAAATTTTCGGGACTTATGCAGAGCCCAAATACACAGCAGCTGGCACCAATAGGTAAGAAAAGTTGGTTTAGCAAAATAGGGCTGATTTAAATATGCATAACTAGGGGTTATCGATGAGAAATATCAAGCAGCTAAAATGCGCCAAATATGGATACGTGTGGAGAGTGTTCTGCATTTTTCCCATCATGCTTTGTAATGGATTTGAATGGGTGTCATTTTGAAATTGTTTGTAGTTTATGGACATTTTTTATAATGTCCACACATTTCAGTGAGCAGGTTATGTTATATGTGACTATGTCGGTTAACATTTTTGTGGGTTTTTTTGTGTTTTTTCGGCACCATGACTAGGGAAGGTTGTTTGCATTGGGTCATATGAGTGAATACTGTGTCCAGCTCCAGAGCATAATTTAAAGTCATTGACCTGAATTACTCACGTTGTCCACAAGATGGTAGCCGCATTTAAATTGTCAGACTATTAAAAGAATGCAATTTCCTTGTGGGTTAGATTTCTCATTAAACTCATAACAGTCTAATGGGCCAAATTGAAGATGGGCACCCCTTTGGACACCCCTGCCATATATGGACAATACGGTGACGTCATCGGTGCGAAAAACGTCACAGGTTTTGCAAATTCCAAACAGCTCGTTTTGGCGGACGTATGGTTTGATTTCAAATTTTCGGGACTTATGCAGATCCCAAATACACAGCAGCTGGCACCAATAGGTAAGAAAAGTTGGTTTAGCAAAATAAGGCTGATTTAAATATGCATAACTAGGGGTTATCAATGAGAAATATCAAGCAGCTAGATATGCGCCAAACATGGATATGTGTGGAGAGTGTTTTGCATTTTTCCCATCATGCTTTGTAATGGATTTGAATGGGTGTCATTTTGACATTTTTTGTAGTTTATTGACATTTTGTACAATGTCCACACATTTCAGTGAGCAGGTTGTGTTATATGTGACTATGTCGTTTGACTTTTTTTTTTTTTTTTTTTTTTTTTGGCACCATGACTAGGGACGGTTGTTTGCATTGGGTCATACGAGTAAATACTGTGTCCAGCTCCAGAGCATAATTTAAAGTCTTTGACCTGAATTACTCACGTTGTCCACAAGATGGTAGCCGCATTTAAATTGTCAGACTATTAAAAGAATGCAATCTCCTTGTGCGTTAGATTCCTTATTAAACTCATAACAGTCTCATGGGCCAAATTGAAGACGTGAAGACGTAGACGGGCACCCCTTTGGACACCCCTGCCAAATATGGACAATCCGGTGACATAGTCGGTACAAAAAACCTCACAGGTTTTGCAAATTCCAAACAGCTCGTTTTGGCGGAAATATTGTTTGATTTCAAATTTTCGGGACTTATGCAGATCCCAAATACACAGCAGCTGGCACCAATAGGTAAGAAAAGTTGCTTTTGCATAATAGGGCTCCTTTAAATATGCATAACTAGGGGTTATCGATGAGAAATATCAAGCAGCTAAAATGCGCCACACATGGATACGTGTGGAGAGTGTTCTGCATTTTTCCCATCATGCTTTGTAATGGATTTGAATGGGTGTCATTTTGAAATTGTTTGTAGTTTATGGACATGTTTTATAATGTCCACACATTTCAGTGAGCAGGTTGTGTTATATGTGACATTTTGTGTTTTTTTTGTGTGTGTTTTTGGCACCATGACTAGGGAAGGTTGTTTGCATTGTGTCATATGAGTAAATACTGTGCCCAGCTTCAGCGCATAATTTAAAGTCATTGACCTGAATTACTCACATTGTCCACAAGATGATAGCGGCATCTAAATTGTCAGACTATTAAAACAATGCAATCTCCTTGTGGGTTAGACTCCTTATTAAACTCATAACAGTCTGATGGGCCAAATTGAAGACGTAAAGACGTAGACGGGTACCCTTTTGGACACCCCTGCCAAATATGGACATTCCAGTGACGTCATCGGTGCGAAAAACGTCACAGATTTTGCAAATTCCAAACAGCTCGTTTTGGCGGACGTATGGTTTGATTTCAAATTTTCTGGACTTATGCAGATCCCAAATACACAGCAGCTGGCACCAATAGGTAAGAAAAGCTGGTTTTGCATAATAGGGCTCCTTTAAATATGCATAACTAGGGGTTATCAATCAGAAATATGATATCAATCAGCTAAAATGCGCCAAACATGGATACGTGTGAAGAGTGTTTTGCATTTTTCCCATCATGCTTTGTAATGGATTTGAATGGTTTTCATTTTTTAATTTTTTTGTAGTGTATTTCCATTTTTTTATAATGTCCACACATTTCAGTGAGTAGGTTGTGTTATATGTGACATGTTGTGTTTTTTTTCCGCACCATGACTAGGGACGGTTGTTTGCATTGGGTCATACGAGTAGATACTGTGTCTAGCTCCAGAACATAATTTAAAGTAATTGACCTGAATTACTCACGTTGTCCACAAGATGGTAGCCGCATTTAAATTGTCAGACTATTAAAAGAATGCAATCTCCTTGTGGGTTAGATTCCTCATTAAACTCATGTCTAATGGGCCAAATTGAAGACGGCACCCCTTTGGACACCCCTGCCATATATGGACAATACGGTGACGTCATCGGTGCGAAAAACGTCACAGGTTTTGCAAATTCCAAACAGCTCGTTTTGGCGGACGTATGGTTTGATTTCAAATTTTCGGGACTTATGCAGAGCCCAAATACACAGCAGCTGGCACCAATAGGTAAGAAAAGTTGGTTTAGCAAAATAGGGCTGATTTAAATATGCATAACTAGGGGTTATCAATGAGAAATATCAAGCAGCTAGATATGCGCCAAACATGGATATGTGTGGAGAGTGTTTTGCATTTTTCCCATCATGCTTTGTAATGGATTTGAATGGGTGTCATTTTGACATTTTTTGTAGTTTATTGACATTTTGTACAAAGTCCACACATTTCAGTGAGCAGGTTGTGTTATATGTGACTATGTCGTTTGACTTTTTTTTTTTTTTGGCACCATGACTAGGGACGGTTGTTTGCATTGGGTCATACGAGTAATTACTGTGTCCAGCTCCAGAGCATTATTTAAAGTCTTTGACCTGAATTACTCACGTTGTCCACAAGATGGTAGCCGCATTTAAATTGTCAGACTATTAAAAGAATGCAATCTCCTTGTGCGTTAGATTCCTTATTAAACTCATAACAGTCTCATGGGCCAAATTGAAGACGTGAAGACGTAGACGGGCACCCCTTTGGACACCCCTGCCAAATATGGACAATCCGGTGACATAGTCGGTACAAAAAACCTCACAGGTTTTGCAAATTCCAAACAGCTCGTTTTGGCGGAAATATTGTTTGATTTCAAATTTTCGGGACTTATGCAGATCCCAAATACACAGCAGCTGGCACCAATAGGTAAGAAAAGTTGGTTTTGCATAATAGGGCTCCTTTAAATATGCATAACTAGGGGTTATCGATGAGAAATATCAAGCAGCTAAAATGCGCCACACATGGATACGTGTGGAGAGTGTTCTGCATTTTTCCCATCATGCTTTGTAATGGATTTGAATGGGTGTCATTTTGAAATTGTTTGTAGTTTATGGACATGTTTTATAATGTCCACACATTTCAGTGAGCAGGTTGTGTTATATGTGACATTTTGTGTTTTTTTTGTGTGTGTTTTTGGCACCATGACTAGGGAAGGTTGTTTGCATTGTGTCATATGAGTAAATACTGTGCCCAGCTTCAGCGCATAATTTAAAGTCATTGACCTGAATTACTCACATTGTCCACAAGATGATAGCGGCATCTAAATTGTCAGACTATTAAAACAATGCAATCTCCTTGTGGGTTAGACTCCTTATTAAACTCATAACAGTCTGATGGGCCAAATTGAAGACGTAAAGACGTAGACGGGTACACCTTTGGACACCCCTGCCAAATATGGACATTCCAGTGACGTCATCGGTGCGAAAAACGTCACAGATTTTGCAAATTCCAAACAGCTCGTTTTGGCGGACATATGGTTTGATTTCAAATTTTCTGGACTTATGCAGATCCCAAATACACAGCAGCTGGCACCAATAGGTAAGAAAAGTTGGTTTTGCATAATAGGGCTCCTTTAAATATGCATAACTAGGGGTTATCAATCAGAAATATGATATCAATCAGCTAAAATGCGCCAAACATGGATACGTGTGAAGAGTGTTTTGCATTTTTCCCATCATGCTTTGTAATGGATTTGAATGGTTTTCATTTTTTAATTTTTTTGTAGTGTATTTCCATTTTTTTATAATGTCCACACATTTCAGTGAGTAGGTTGTGTTATATGTGACATGTTGTGTTTTTTTTTCGCACCATGACTAGGGACGGTTGTTTGCATTGGGTCATATGAGTAAATACTGTGCCTTGCTTCAGCGCATAATTTAAAGTCATTGACATTAATTACTCACATTGTCCACAAGATGGTAGCGGCATCTAAATTGTCAGACTATTAAAAGAATGCAATCTCCTCGTGGGTTAGATTCCTTATGAAACTCATGACAGGCTCATGGGCCAAATTGAAGACGTAAAGTCGTAGACGGGCACCCCTTTGGACACCCATGCCAAATATGGACAATCCGGTGATGTCATCGGTACGAAAAACCTCACAGGTTTTGCAAATTCCAAACAGCTCGTTTTGGCGGAAATATGGTTTAATTTCAAATTTTCGGGACTTATGCAGATCCCAAATACACAGCAGCTGGCACCAATAGGTAAGAAAAGTTGGTTTTGCATAATAGGGCTCCTTTAAATATGCATAACTAGGGGTTATCGATGAGAAATATCAAGCAGCTAAAATGCGCCAAATATGGATACATGTGGAGAGTGTTCTGCATTTTCCCATCATGCTTTGTAATGGATTTGAATGGGTGTCATTTTGAAATTGTTTGTAGTTTATGTACATTTTTTATAATTTATAATAATTTCAGTGAGCAGGTTGTGGTATATGTGACATTTTGTGTGCCTTTTTTTTTTTTTTTTTGGCACCATGACTAGGGAAGGTTGTTTGCATTGGGTCATATGAGTACATACTGTGTCCAGATCCAGAGCACAATTTAAAGTCATTAAACCTGAATTACTCACGTTGTTCCCAAGATGGTAGCAGCATCTAAATTGTCAGACCATTAAAAGAATGCAATCTCCTCGTGGGTTAGATTCCTTATTAAACTCATAACAGTCTCATGGGCCAAATTGAAGACGTGAAGACGCACCCCTTTGGACACCACTGCCAAATATGGACAATCCGGTGACATTATCGGTACGAAAAACCTCACAGGTTTTGCAAATTCCAAATAGCTCGTTTTGGCGGAAATATGGTTTAATTTCAAATTTTCGGGACTTATGCAGATCCCAAATACACAGCAGCTGGCACCAATAGGTAAGAAAAGTTGATTTTGCATAATAGGGCTCCTTTAAATATGCATAACTAGGGGTTATAAACTGAAAATTAGTGCAGTCAGTTTTGAAGAAATACAGTATCAGTAAGTCCAGAGCATTTCATAAAGACCAAGTTGAAATCCGTTAAACAGCAACAAAAACAGACGTATAAATTAAACAGGAAATGACATTTCTACTTGCCTGATTATTACTTTCATGGTGTATCCCCAGCTCATTTTTTTTTAGTTTTTTGCCTTCGCTTACCGTCTGCTACAGGGACTTCCCCGGCATTCGGAGGGGATTCCGAGTCCAAAAATAAGCCAAAAAAGCCTCTATGAACATACTGGCGGGTATTTTCTGGTGTTATAAAACAATATGCACAATGCAGGATTCAATCCGAATGCTCAGAAAGAATGAAGGCACTTGATCCATTATGTAACAAGTTCCACCTCAGACCCTCGGCAGTTCTTCCGGGAGGATCCGCTCGGGGGAAAGTATCGACAATAAGCCTCCGTCCGCGTGTTGAAAATGTCTGTTGAATGCATATCATCTACTCTAAAGGAGCACCCCCGCCAGTCCACCCAGCGCCCAGCAACGGCGTGAGCATCATCTCGCTGGGTTCCACCCAACAGGCAGCACATCAATAGGCAGAAAAAAACAGTGGGAGTGAGCCAGCCCTCCTGGGATCAGTGCTCTTCAGCATTGGTTGACATTTTTCATGTTTTCCTATCGCCATGTGTCTGCGTCCTATTCCGGCGGCTGGTGTGTGTTTGGCAGCGAGCGAGTGAGGGGGGGTGGACGTCGCTGCAAAAGCTGCACAGAGCTCCTCTGCATTGCCGTTTCATCTCCAGGAAGATGACGGTTACACAGACTGACTGCCACACACCACGTTTGTATCGACCCCTATCGATTTGGGAATACTTTAGGTCAGTGTTGTTCAACCTTTTCTGAGCCAAGGCGCATTTTCTTCATTGAAAAAATCTCGAGGCACACCACCAGCAGAAAACATTAAAAAATGAAACAATTGTTGGATATGAATTCAAACCATAACCATCCATGCATCAATATACTGTAGCTCTTGTCTCAAAGTAGGTGTACATCACGCCGTGACTTATTTTGAGTTTTTTTGGTGTTTTCCTGCGTGTAGTGTTTTAGTTCTTGTCTTGCGCTCCTATTTTGTTGTTGATTGTCATGCCATGTACGGATGTGCTTTGTGGACGCCATCTGCTGCTCCACACGCTGTAAGTCTTTGCTGTTGTCCAGAATTCTGTTTTTGTTTACTTTGCAGCCAGTACAGTTTTAGCTTCGTTTTGCATAGCCTTCCCTAAGCTTCAATGCCTTTTCTTAGCGACACTTGCCTTTTGTTTAATTTTGGTTTAACCCTTGTGTGGTGTTCATTCTTTATTAAAAGAAAAATGATACAATTAATACATTTTTCAAACTGAGACTCACTGACTTTGGCTGATTTTCTATGAAGAACATATATCAGAATACATATTTAATGACCACACTGTAAAAAAAGGAAGTTGAGAAAACGCAAATTTTCAAGTTAACAAGATTTTTGCGTTTTCTCAACTTTTGACTACTGCTGGCCAGACACTGTTTTGGTATACTTTGTTGGACTAATTATAGTTTTCAGGTTAGTCAGACTCAGAAATAAGGTTTCACTATGTTTAACTACCAAAACAGTGTCTGGCCAGCAGTAGTCAAAAGTTGAGAAAACGCAAAAATCTTGTTGCATCATATTAACTTGAAAATTTGCGTTTTCTCAACTTTTTTTTTTTTTACAGTGCACACATCATACACCCCCCCACCCCCCGTGTGGAGACTGGAGTGTTTTGCATTTTTCCCATCATGCTTTGTAATGGATTTGAATGGTTTTCATTTTTAAATTTTTTTGTAGTGTATTGACATTTTTTTTATAATGTCCACACATTTCAGTGAGCAGGTTGTGTTATGTGTGACATTTTGTGTTTTTTTTGTGGGTTTTTTTGGCACCATGACTAGGGAAGGTTGTTTGCATTGTGTCATATGAGTAAATACTGTGCCTAGCTTCAGCGCATAATTTAAAGTCATTGACCTGAATTACTCACATTGTCCACAAGATGAAAGCGGCATCTAAATTGTCAGACTATTAAAAGAATGCAAACTCATGACAGGCTCATGGGCCAAATTGAAGACGTAAAGTCGTAGACGGGCACCCCTTTGGACACCCCTGCCAAATATGGACAATCCGGTGATGTCATCGGTACGAAAAACCTCACAGGTTTTGCAAATTCCAAACAGCTCGTTTTGGCGGAAATATGGTTTGGTTTCAAATTTTCGGGACTTATGCAGATCCCAAATACACAGCAGCTGGCACCAATAGGTAAGAAAAGTTGGTTTTGCAAAATAGGGCTCCTTTAAATATGCATAACTAAGGGTTATCGATGAGAAATATCAAGCAGCTAAAATGCGCCAAATATGGATACGTGTGGAGAGTGTTCTGCATTTTCCCATCATGCTTTGTAATGGATTTGAATGGGTGTCATTTTGAAACTGTTTGTAGTTTATGGACATTTTTTATAATGTCCACACATTTCAGTGAGCAGGTTGTGTTATATGTGACATTTTGTGTGCTTTTTTTTGTTTTTTTTGGCACCATGACTAGGGAAGGTTGTTTGCATTGTGTCATATGAGTAAATACTGTTCCCCCCCTACACATTTCTATTACATATAAGATGTCCGGGTCCACTGGACATAGTGGGGCGGTAAATTGATGTTCTGTGTACCACACACACCCACCCCCACACACACACACACACACACACACACACACACACACACACACACATACACAGCAGGCCTAGACAGGAGGAGGACAGAGTTTAGGTACACAGAACATCAGAGGGTCAAATGTGCGAGAAAATGAGAGCAGACAGTGTTGACTAACAATGTTCCAAACTTGCGTGGGAACCGCAGGTGCAGAAACACAAAAGAAGAATCCCTGTGGGATGCAAAAACTGGCAGAGAAACTTTCCGTGCAACGTTCATATTGTTGTTACTCAGCCAGCGTTTGTGGGTCTGATGGACCCGTTGCATTTTGTGGCTTTTAATGCCTCACAATCAAACACTTTTATGTTAAAATACTGAACAGATGTTATTGGAATAAGGTAAACATCTGTTCAGTATGTTAACATAAAAGTGTTTGATTTTGAGGCATTAAAAGCCACAAAATGCAACGGGTCCATCAGACCCACAAACGCAAGGAAAACAAGCTAGACTTGGATTATTAAAAGGAACCAAAGGCTGTGAGCTAGTGATGGGTCAGACGATACCGAAGCAGCCATGCTTTATCAAACACAACGAGTCCCTCAATGCCTCCGATTAATTATTTTTTTCTGACCTTTACTGCAACTAATAAGTGTTGAAAATGCCAAAGCATCAAATCATTTTGGTTCATGCATTTTGACGTTAACTTGCTCACAGTTGTGGATGTCTCTGTTTGCGGGGTTTTGCAGTCCGGCTACTGTATTTTCTGGACCATAAGGCGCACTGATGATGAATGGTCTATAGGGCGCAATAAAGGAGTCATATACCGTATTTTTGGGGGTATAAGTCGCTCCGGAGTATAAGTTGCTCCAGAGTATAAATCGCACCGGAGTATAAGTCGCACCGGCCGAAAATGCATATTAAAGAAGGAAAAAACATATATAAGTCGCACTAAAGTATAAATCGCATTTTTTGGGGAAATTTATTTGATAAAACCCAACACCAAGAATAGACATTTGAAAGGCAATTTAAAATAAATAAAAGAATAGTGAACAACAGGCTGAATAAGTGTACGTTATATGAGGCATAAATAACCAACTGAGAACGTGCCTGGTATGTTAACGTAACATATTATGGTTAGAGTCATTCAAATAACTATAACATATAGAACATGCTATACGTTTACCAAACAATCTGTCACTCCTAATCGCTAAATCCCATGAAATCTTATACGTCTAGTCCAGGGGTCGGCAACCCAAAATGTTGAAAGAGCCATATTGGACCAAAAGTACAAAAACAAATCTGTCTGGAGCCTCAAAAAATTAAAAGCCATATTACATACAGATAGTGTGTCATGAGATATAAATTGAATTAAGAGGACTTAAATGAAACTAAATGAGCTCAAATATAGCTACAAATGAGGCATAATGATGCAATATGTACATATAGCTAGCCTAACTAGCATGTTAGCATCGATTAGCTTGCAGTCATGCAGTGACCAAATATGTCTGATTAGCACTCCACACAAGTCGATAACATCAACAAAACTCACCTTTCTGCATTCATGCACAACGTTAAGTTTGGTAGACAAAATGAGACAGAAAAAGAAGTGGCATAAAACACGTCCTAGAAAGTCGGAGAAAGTTATACATGTAAACAAACTAAGGTGAGTTCAAGGACCGCCAAAAGTAGTAGGACAAAACGGCGCTCGCCAAATACTCGAATCAGTGAAGCATGTTTAATATAAACAGTGCGCTTTATAACAATTAGGGATGTTTGTGTCATGTTTGTCCTCCTACAGAAACTATATTAACACAAAAAAAAAATTTTCCCCTCATCTTTCTCCCATTTTTCATACATTTTTGAAAAAGCTCCAGAGAGCCACTAGGGCGGCGCTAAAGAGCCGCATGCGGCTCTAGAGCCGCGGGTTGCCGACCCCCGGTCTAGTCTCTTACGTGAATGAGCTAAATAATGTTATTTGATATTTTACGGTAATGTGTTAATAATTTCACACATAAGTCGCTCCTGAGTATAAGTCGCACCCCCGGCCAAACTATGAAAAAAAAAACTGCGACTTATAGTCCCAAAAATACGGTATATACTTTTTTCTAAATTGAAAACACTTCCTTGTGGTCTACATAACATGTAGTGGTGGTCTTATTGACGTGAGCTAACTGTTTTAATAACATTCAGACTTTACTAAAATCAACAACCGAGCAGCATCTCCTCATCCGTGGCTCACTAGTGCAACAACAACGCCAGAAATGTGTCCCGTGAAAAACCGTCCGACCGGAACTCTAACAACTAAAGTTACTTGGGTGAATAATGTAAACTCACTACACCGGTATGTTTTAGCGCTTTCATGGCGAGTTTACTGACAGATATAAGTAAGAACTTTACACTACTTTATATTAGGAATGGCAACAGGGGAGGATGAATGTCCCATAACAAGAAGATAGTTTTGAGGGAAAAAAAAGATTTTAAGTGCGCCTTATCGGTTTTCATCGTCACACTAAATGAAACTGAAAACAATTTAAATTCATTAAGAGCCAAATAAGGTCTTCTTTTCTTGTTTACTATTTGTCTCTTTGACCAAAGCTTTGTGTTTGACATTCGTGTCCGTGCAAATATTTTTTAACCCCCTCCTCAAAACTATTATATTTGCCAAGTATTACCGTATTTTACGAACTATAAGGCGCACTTAAAATAATTGTTTTTCCCTCAAAACTCGACTGTGCGCCTTATAACCCGGTGTGCCTAATGTACGGAATAATTCTAGTTTTGCTTACCGACCTCGAAGCAATTTTATTTGGTACATGGTGTAATGATAAGTGTGACCAGTAGATGGCAGTCAAACATAAGAGATACGTGGTATGAGGTATGATGGCAATATGACTCAAGTAAATAACACCAACATTGTATATGTTCCATTGAAAATATAGAACATTACACACCGCGCTCAAAAATCTATCAAAATGTTTTAGTACGACTTTGGTAAGCTATGAAGCCGCACCGCTTGATGTGCTTCAACATACGAGTATTATTATGGTGTGTGTATAAGATAAGACATATTATCTGGCGTTTTTTTCCGCAACAGTATGGAAAAGCAACTTTTCTAACCTTCTGGTACCTGCTGATCTGTATTTGGGATCTTCATAAATCCTGAAAAATTGTGCAAGTCCGCCCTTGTAGTCCGTGTTGACATCGTAGTCAATAAGCTTCTTCTTTTTCTCTATCTTCTTGTTATATGACATTCATCCTCCGCTGTTGCCATTTGTAGTATAAAGCAATGTAAAGTTCTTACTTATATATGTCAGTAAACTCACCATGAAAGCGTTAAAACATATCGGTGTAGTGAGTTTCTATTATTCACCCAAGGAACTTAGTGGCCTGGGAACGCTTCGGGATTCCCCTTGACGAAGTCGCTAATGTTGCTCTGGAGAGGGAAGTCTGGGGGTCTCTGCTGGAGCTGTTGTCCCCGCGACCCGATTCCGGATAAGCGGTTGAAGATGGATGGAGGATCCAAGGAACTTTATTTATTAGAGTTCTGGTCGGACGGTTTTTCACGGGACACATTTCCGGCCTCGTTGTTGTTTCCGGATGAGGAGACGCTGCTCCGTTATTGATTTAAGTAAAGTCTGAATGTCATTAAAACAGTTAGCGCCATCTTTTGGCACTTCTTCCACTCCCGTCCTTGCACGCTACACCGCTACAACAAAGATGACGGGGAGAAGACGCTGCCAAAAGTGAGCCACGTAAAAAAGGCCGCCTACAAAAATGGCGAATCCGGAAGCGACTGTCAGAAAGCGGCTTGAAGATGTTCTCTAAAACATAATCTATGCAACATTTTGACCAAAGAACCTCCATTACATGTTATGTAGAACACAAGGAAGTGTTTTCCATTCAGAAAAATAATAATAATATGACTCCTTTAATGCGCCCTATAATCCGGTGCGCCTTATATATGAAAAAAGATCGAAAATAGACCATTCATCGGCAGTGCGCCTTATAATCCGGTGCGCCCTATGGTCCGGAAAATACGGTAATTTAATTCACAGATCAAAAAACTGACTTTTTTAATTCAGCAGATGGATTATATCAGTGCAGTGTCAATACAGGTAGTGAGTGAGCCACATACTCACTGAGGCAATATTTTCCCAGCACTAGTGTGAACAGCAGACTACGACTTGATGTGGAATAAAACACGGCTTTGGTCCGCACCAGAACACAATTCTCCTTTACATCGGTCCTTGAAGGGAGCTTTAAAGCACACTCCTGGAGTTTATTAATGTTAGCAATCCAGAGCTGAAGGGGGATTTTCACAGCGTCAATGGAGCTTCACCTGTTGACTCAGATTCATGGCCCAGGAGGAATAAACCATGCTGAGGATGATGTCCAAACACCTTGGAGAGGAGCCATGGCCTGGAGCAACACCGACTTATTGGGCCTCACTAACAAGTGGAATTGCCAGACACAATATATATCACAATATGTTTGAAAGTATCCACATTAGTGTGAAGCAGGGATACACTATTTATTCTGAAACAAGTATATACTGTCGCGGCCAAAGGTTTTGGGAGTGACTTCAATTTTGTGCTTCGATAACTTTGCTGCTGCATTTTTCTCAACCCTGCGAACAATATGTTTCATTCCATAACAGACGCATTATGATTAAAAAAAAAACATACTGAGTCAGCAGAGTTACTCAAACACAAAATTGAAGTCTCTCCGAAAAACCTTTAGGCACGACTGGACACTCTGTTCTTCCTGCGTTATTGTGATTTTGGTGTTATTGTTGACTTATCGCAGAATACCAATCAGCGGACGCCGTAAAAATGTGTGAATAAGAAAACAAAGTTCAAGAGGATGGAGGAAAAATGTCACCTTGGAGGCGTCCACACTGGAGAATAACTATAAATTAACATAATGTAAATATTACATTTACATTTTTTAAATATACATACAATTAAATATAAATAAAACAGTAATAAATAAATATATATATATATAAAATAGTGAGAAAATAACAATAAAGTAGAATATATATATATATATATATATATATATATATATATATATATATATATATATATATATATATGTGTGTGTGTGTGTGTGTGTGTGTGTGTGTGTGTGTGTGTGTGTGTGTGTGTGTGTGTGTGTGTGTGTTTATACATCCCAGAGACCCAAGGCCATCTTTGCAAATGTAATTGCATGTTTTTGATTCATTGTACTGTATATTTCGGACTGTTAGCCACTACTTTTTTTCCCTACGCTTTAAACCGTGCGGCTTATAAAACAGTGCAGCTAATTTATGGATTTGTCTTACCTGTTGCGGTTAATAGTATATCATCTTTATTTGTCGTTATTTATATATTTTTTTTTAATAAATCATGTGATAATGTTCACCAGTCAACTCATTGGTGTTAATTTTCAATCTATCAAGATAAAAAAAATTAGGTTTGATTGATTGATTGATTGATTGAAACTTTTATTAGTAGATTGCACAGTACAGTACATATTCCATACAATTGACCACTAAATGGCAGAGGTGGGTAGAGTAGCCAGAAATTGTACTCAAGTAAGAGTACTGTTACTTTAGAGATTTATTACTCAAGTAAAAGTAAGGAGTAGTCACCCAAATATTTACTTGAGTAAAAGTAAAAAGTATGTTGTAAAAAAACTACTCAAGTACTGAGTAACTGATGAGTAACATACACACACATTACATATATATATATATATATATATATATATATATATATATATATATATATATATATATATATATATATATATATATATATATATATACACACACACACATATATATACATATATATATATATACACACATATATATATATATATATATATATATATATATATATACATACATACATTGATATATATATATATATATATATATATACATACATACATTGATATATACAGTATATAATTTTTTTTTTTTTTTTTTTTCCGTTTTTGTTTACATGTTAATAGTGTTTTAATGAATATACATGCATGTTTAACACATATAGATTCCTTTCTTTCATGAAGACAAGAATACAAGTTGGTGTATTACCTGATTCTGATGACTTGCATTGATTGGAATCAGACAGTAGTGATGACAAACGTCCACGTTTTCAAATGGAGGAGAAAAAAAGTTCCTCCTTTTTGTCTAATGCCACATGAAAGTGGTTGGTTTTTGGCATCTTATTTGTCCAGCTTCCATATTCGTTCTCTGAGCTGCCACCTTAACGTGGTAGAGGAGTTTGCGTGTCCCAATGATCCTAGGAGCTATGTTGTCCGGGGGCTTTATGCCCCCTGGTAGGGTCTCCCAAGGCAAACTGGTCCTAGGTGAGGGATCAGACAAAGAGCAGCTCGAAGATCTCTATGAGGAACACTGACAAGGAACCCAGATTTCCCTCACCCAGACGCGGGTCACCGGGGCCCCCCTCTGGAGCCAGGCCCGGAGGTGGGGCACGATGGCGAGCGCCTGGTGGCCGGGCCTGCCCCCATGGGGCCCGGCCGGGCACAGCCCGAAGAGGCAACGTGGGTCCCCCCTCCAATGGGCTCACCACCCATAGCAGGGGTCATAGAGGTCGGGTGCGATGTGAGCTGGGCGGAAGCTGAAGGCAGGGCACTTGGCGGTCCGATCCTCGGCTACAGAAGCTAGCTCTTGGGACGTGGAACGTCACCTCGCTGGGGGGAAGGAGCCTGAGCTAGTGCGCGAGGTGGAGAAGTTCGGACTCACTTCGACGCACAGCAAGGGCTCTGGAACCAGTTCTCTCGAGAGGGGCTGGACTCTCTTCCACTCTGGCGTTGCCGGCAGTGAGAGGCGACGGGCTGGGGTGGCAATTCTTGTTTCCCCCCGGCTCAGAGCCTGCACATTGGAGTTCAACCCGGTGGACGAGAGGGTAGCTTCCCTCCGCCTTCGGGTGGGGGAACGGGTCCTGACTGTGGTTTGCGCTTATGCGCCAAACCACAGCTCAGAGTACCCACCCTTTTTGGATTCACTCGAGGGAGTACTTGAGAGTGCGCCCCCGGGTGATTCCCTCGTTCTACTGGGAGACTTCAATGCTCATGTTGGCAGCGACAGTGAAACCTGGAGAGGCGTGATTGGGAAGAATGGCCGCCCGGATCTGAATCCGAGTGGTGTTTTGTTATTGGACTTTTGTGCTCGTCACAGATTGTCAATAACAAACACCATGTTCAAACATAAGGGTGTCCATATGTGCACTTGGCACCAGGACACCCTAGGCCGCAGTTCCATGATCGACTTTGTAGTTGTGTCATCGGATTTGCGGCCTCATGTTTTGGACACTCGGGTGAAGAGAGGGGCGGAGCTTTCTACCGATCACCACCTGGTGGTGAGTTGGCTGCGATGGTGGGGGAGGATGCCGGACAGACCTGGCAGGCCCAAACGCATTGTGAGGGTTTGCTGGGAACGTCTGGCAGAGTCTCCTGTCAGAGAGAGTTTCAATTCCCACCTCCGGAAGAACTTTGAACATGTCACGAGGGAGGTGCTGGACATTGAGTCCGAATGGACCATGTTCCGCGCCTCTATTGTCGAGGCGGCTGATTGGAGCTGTGGCCGCAAGGTAGTTGGTGCTTGTCGTGGCGGTAATCCTAGAACCCGTTGGTGGACACCGGCGGTGAGGGATGCCGTCAAGCTGAAGAAGGAGTCCTATCGGGTTCTTTTGGCTCATAGGACTCCTGAGGCAGCGGACAAGTACCGACAGGCCAAGCGGTGTGCGGCTTCAGCGGTCGCAGAGGCAAAAACTCGGACATGGGAGGAGTTCGGTGAGGCCATGGAAAACGACTTCCGGACGGCTTCGAAGCAATTCTGGTCCACCATCCGCCGCCTCAGGAAGGGGAAGCAGTGCACTATCAACACCGTGTATGGTGAGGATGGTGTTCTGCTGACCTCGACTGCGGATGTTGTGGATCGGTGGAGGGAATACTTCGAAGACCTCCTCAATCCCACCAACACGTCTTCCTATGAGGAAGCAGTGCCTGGGGAATCTGTGGTGGGCTCTCCTATTTCTGGGGCTGAGGTTGCTGAGGTAGTTAAAAAGCTCCTCGGTGGCAAGGCCCCGGGGGTAGATGAGATCCGCCCGGAGTTCCTTAAGGCTCTGGATGCTGTGGGGCTGTCTTGGTTGACAAGACTCTGCAGCATCGCGTGGACATCGGGGGCGGTACCTCTGGATTGGCAGACCGGGGTGGTGGTTCCTCTCTTTAAGAAGGGGAACCGGAGGGTGTGTTCTAACTATCGTGGGATCACACTCCTCAGCCTTCCCGGTAAGGTCTATTCAGGTGTACTGGAGAGGAGGCTACGCCGGATAGTCGAACCTCGGATTCAGGAGGAACAGTGTGGTTTTCGTCCTGGTCGTGGAACTGTGGACCAGCTCTATACTCTCGGCAGGGTCCTTGAGGGTGCATGGGAGTTTGCCCAACCAGTCTACATGTGTTTTGTGGACTTGGAGAAGGCATTCGACCGTGTCCCTCGGGAAGTCCTGTGGGGAGTGCTCAGAGAGTACGGGGTATCGGACTGTCTGATTGTGGCAGTCCGCTCCCTGTATGATCAGTGCCAGAGCTTGGTCCGCATTGCCGGTAGTAAGTCGGACACGTTTCCAGTGAGGGTTGGACTCCGCCAAGGCTGCCCTTTGTCACCGATTCTGTTCATAACTTTTATGGACAGAATTTCTAGGCGCAGTCAAGGCGTTGAGGGGATCTGGTTTGGTGGCTGCAGGATTAGGTCTCTGCTTTTTGCAGATGATGTGGTCCTGTTGGCTTCATCTGGCCAGGATCTTCAGCTCTCACTGGATCGGTTCGCAGCTGAGTGTGAAGCGACTGGGATGAGAATCAGCACCTCCAAGTCCGAGTCCATGGTTCTCGCCCGGAAAAGGGTGGAGTGCCATCTCCGGGTTGGGGAGGAGATCTTGCCCCAAGTGGAGGAGTTCAAGTACCTCGGAGTCTTGTTCACGAGTGGGGGAAGAGTGGATCGTGAGATCGACAGGCGGATCGGTGCGGCGTCTTCAGTAATGCGGACGCTGTATCGATCCGTTGTGGTGAAGAAGGAGCTGAGCCGGAAGGCAAAGCTCTCAATTTACCGGTCGATCTACGTTCCCATCCTCACCTATGGTCATGAGCTTTGGGTTATGACCGAAAGGACAAGATCACGGGTACAAGCGGCCGAAATGAGTTTCCTCCGCCGGGTGGCGGGGCTCTCCCTTAGAGATAGGGTGAGAAGCTCTGCCATCCGGGAGGAGCTCAAAGTAAAGCCGCTGCTCCTCCACATCGAGAGGAGCCAGATGAGGTGGTTCGGGCATCTGGTCAGGATGCCACCCGAACGCCTCCCTAGGGAGGTGTTTAGGGCACGTCCCACCGGTAGGAGGCCGCGGGGAAGACCCAGGACACGTTGGGAAGACTATGTCTCCCGGCTGGCCTGGGAACGCCTCGGGGTCCCACAGGAAGAGCTGGACGAAGTGGCTGGGGAGAGGGAAGTCTGGGCTTCCCTGCTTAAGCTGCTGCTCCCGCGACCCGACCTCGGATAAGCGGAAGAAGATGGATGGATGGATGGAAGAAATACATTGGCGGCAAACTCCGTAGCTTGCTAGCTTGTTTGCGCAGGCTTTCGGAGACTCTTATTTTGAAAGCGCAGGCGCGATGGAGCGGCACTTTTATTGTGAAGACAGGAACTGTGCAGTCAGTCTTTAGGCTTTTGACGGGGTGTACGGTTGAAATAAAAAATTGTCTTTTTTCCTTCACACTTTTGATTGATTGATTGGAACTTGTATTAGTAGATTGCACAGTACAGTACATATTCCGTACAATTGACCACTAAATGGTAACACCCCAATAAGTTTTTCAACTTGTTTAAGTCAGGTCATGTGACCCCTGGCTCTGTTTGATTGGTCCAACGTCACCAGTGACTGCATCTGATTGGTGGAACGGAGTGAACGTCACCAGTGACTGTATTTGTTGAAACGCAGGCACTATGAAGGTCTGTCTGACAGACCAAAACAAACAAAGCGTGCATTAACAGATCGATAAAAATTAGTAGCGAGTAGCGAGCTGAATGTAGATAAAAGTAGCGGAGTAAAAGTAGCGTTTCTTCTCTATAAATATACTCAAGTAAAAGTAAAAGTATGTTGCATTAAAACTACTCTTAGAAGTACAATTTATCCCAAAAGTTACTCAAGTAGATGTAACGGAGTAAATGTAGCGCGTTACTACCCACCTCTGCTAAATGGTAACACCCGAATACGTTTTTCAACTTGTTTAAGTCGGGGTCCACGTTAATCAATTCATGATACAAATATACACTATCATCATAATACAGTCATCACACAAGTTAATCATCAGAGAATTATTTACATTATTTGTGATATCAGCACTTCAGTCATCAACAATTGCATCATCAGAGAAATGGACATTGAAACAGTGTAGGTCTGACTTGGTAGGATATGTACAGCGAGCAGTGAAGATAGTGAGCTCAGAAAGCATGAGAACAAGAATATACATTTGATTATTTACATTTGATTATTTACAATCCTGGAAGGTGGGATGTGGAGGTAACACTTTAGTATGGGGAACATATTCACCATTAATTAGTTGCTTATTAAAGTAACACAGACTTAATTTCGAGATATTTGGACACTATGGGAACATATAAGGGTTAGGGTTAGGGGTTACTAATAAGCAATAATTCTGAGGTTATTGAGGGAAGACTCTTAATTAATGGCTTACTGGTTGTATAATAAGGCCATGCAGAATAAGGCATTAGTAAGTACTTAATAATGACTAATTAAGAGCCAATTTGTTACTAATTTGCATGTTAATAAGCAACTAATTAATGGTGAATATGTGTTCCCCATACTAAAGTGTTACCAAAAATTATATCAAAATCAAATTAGAGTAAGTTATTTATGTAGGGTTAGGGTTAACGGTGTTAAAATAACCCTATTTCCTACCTAACATCATGTGGTTTATGTTGTACATCATCTACAAAGATGCAAATAATTGCTATTGCGACATCCAGTGGGCACATTTAGAACAGCGGTTTCTTTCATTCAAAAATTTCAGGTTAATTTTTATTATAACCCTAACCCAAACACATCCCCGTGGGCCGGATAAAACCTGTTGGCGGGCTTGATCCGGCCCTCGGGCCGTACGTTTGACACCCCTGATCTAAAAGGTCCCCAAGTGGCTTACAAAAGCATTGCATCTAAATGGGCTTTTTTGCCGTGTGATGGAAGAATGTATTGTTACATTGCACGTACTGATCAGTCGAAGGGAAAAAACAGGGGGACAAAATTAGCGCTGATGTCTTCCCGTGAAACAGGAGAGGCGCAGGGCGGCTAACATCCCAAAAATCTAAGGCCTGGCACATTCCGCTCTATAAATAACCCGGGAGTCGGTGGACGAGGGTGCAGCCAAAAGAGACTTTGGAAGTGGGAGAGAGAGAGAGAGAGAGAGAGCGAAATGTTTAGGCAGCATTGAGTGATGGGACAGCTGTAAACCAACAAGCACATGGCAAGTCGGTCCTGTGCTGAATCAAGCTGAAGGTTAATGTGAAGAAAACTTTTGAGTCTTTTTTGCAACCTTGCTGAGAAATTAGGAGCTGGTTTGGGATTCGCATTTTATGCCTCGTACGTTATGTTAAAGCAGGGGTCGGCAACCCACACTGTTGAAAAAGCCATATCGAACCAAAAAATAAATACAAATCTGTCTGGAGCCACAAAAAGTTATGATGAAGGCAACACATGATGTAAGTGTTTTATTAGCTACAATAGCCTACTATCAAAATGACTTTAAAAGTCTTATATAAGTTGTGGAAGGGGGGGCGTGGCCTGCGGGCCTGCATTGAGGTGGGGTGTGCCAGGACCGGCCTCGAAGTCAGCGACAGGTGCGTAGATGGCCCACCTGGGCCTTGTTATCTAATCACCTGTCGCTCTGTATAAGCAGCAACCAGGAGGAGAGACGGAGTTGGAGCTGGGGGGAGAGCGAGAGCACGACGAACAGTCACAAAGAAAGACGATTGCTGAAAAGACTGGAAAAATAAAACTGTCTTGTAACAATGAAAGGGGCTCGCATGGAAATGCTTGGTGGTCTGGAGGACCCACTGGAAGGCAACTTCCACATAAGTGTTATAACGAAGGCAAGACATGATGTAAGAGTCTATATTAGCTATATTAGCCTACTATCAAAATGACTTTAAAGGTCTTATATAAGTGTTATAATGAAGGAAACACATAATGTTAGTGTCTATATTAGCCTACTATCAAAATGACTTTAAAAGTATTATATAAGTGTTATGATGAAGGCAAGACATGATGTAAGAGTCTATATTAGCTATATTAGCCTACTATCAAAATGACTTTAAAAGCCTTATATAAGTGTTATAATGAAGGCAACACGTGATGTTAGTGTCTATATTAGCCTACTATCAAAATTACTTTAAAAGTCTTATATAAGTGTTATAATGAAGGCAACACATGATGTTAGTGTTTATATTAACTATGTTAGACTACTATCAAAATGACTTTAAAAGTCTTATATAAGTGTTATAATGAAGGCAACACATGACGTAAGTGTCTATATTAGCTATATTAGCCTACTATGAAAATTATTTTAAAAGCCTTATATAAGTGTTATAATGAAGGCAACACATGATGTAAGTGTCTATATTAGCTATATTAGCCTACTATCAAAATTACTTTAAAAGTCTTATATAAAAGTGTTATAGTGAAGGCAAAACATGATGTTAGTGTCTATATTAGCCTACTATCAAAATTACTTTAAAAGTCTTACATAAGCGTTATGATGAAGGCAACACATGATGTTAGTGTCTATATTAGCTATATTAGCCTACTATCAAAATTACTTTAAAAGCCTTATAGAAGTGTTATTATGAAGGCAACACATAATGTTAGTGTCTATATTAGCCTACTATCAAAATGACTTTAAAAGTCTTATATAATTGTTATAATGAAGGCAACACATAATGTTAGTGTCTATCCATCCATCCATCCATTTTCTACCGCTTGTCCCTTTCGGGGTTGCGGGGTTGCTAGAGCTCAGCTGCATTCAGGCGGAAGGCGGGGTACACCCTGGACAAGTCGCAACTTCTATATTAGCCTACTATCAAAATGACTTCAAAAGTCTTATATAAGTGTTATAATGAAGGCAACACATGATGTTAGTGTCTATATTAGCCTACTATCAAAATGACTTTAAAGGCCTTATATAAGTGTTATAATGAAGGCAACACATGATGTTAGTGTCTATATTAGCTATAATAGCCGACTATCAAAATGACTTTAAAAGTATTATATAAGTGTTGTAATGAAGGCAACACATAATGTTAGTGTCTATATTAGCCTACTATCAAAATGACTTTAAAAGATAGGCTCCAGCACCCCCCGCAACCCGAAAAGGGACAAGCGGTAGAAAATGGATAGATGGAAGTTTGATATAAGTGTTATAATGAAGGCAACACATAATGTTAGTGTCTATATTAGCTATATTAGCCTACTATCAAAATGACTTTAAAAGTCTTATATAAGTGTTATAATGAAGGCAACACATAATGTTAGTATCTATATTAGCTATATTAGCCTACTATCAAAATTACTTTAAAAGCCTTATATAAGTGTTACAATGAAGGCAACACATGATGTAAATGTCTACATTAGCTATATCAGCCTACTATCAAAATTACTTTAAAAGCCTTATGTAAGTGTTATACTGAAGGCAACACATGATGTAAGTGTTTATATTAGCTATAATAGCCTACTATCAAAATGAATATGTGTTGCAAGTTCTCATTGACAGAAATGTTGAAATGTAATATTTATTCTTCACATTTTTAAAACATTGCAAAACATTAGTAAAATGAAGGCTTCTCAGAAGGTGAGCTAACTCCTGGAAATGACTGGCTCAGAATGGCCAAAGTTATAGATGTGTGTGTCCAAGTTAAAGGAAACGGTAGGCTGTCTTCTTCTAATGGATTCATTACAATCTTTGCAAGCTGGGCAACGTTTGCTGTGGTCTGGAACAACATGGCGACACACAACTATCAGAAATGCAGCCAATATTACATACAGATGATGTGTCATGAGACATACAAATATAAATTAAATACACAGAGGACATAAGTGAAGGAAATTAAATGAGCTCAAATATACCTACAAACGAGGCATAATGATGCAATATAGTCAATAACATCAACAAAGCTCACGTTTGTGCAATCACGCACAGTATAAAACGTTTGGTGGACAAAATGAGACAAAGGAGGAGTGGCATAAAATACATTAATATTAATAACAAATATATCCTGTGGCAGCATCGGAAAGTTGTACATGTTAAAAAAAACTATGATTAGTTCAATGACCGCAAAATTAGTAGGACAAAACGGCACTTGCCAAATACTGTCATCAGTGAAGCATGTTTCATATAAACAGTGGGATTTCTAACAATTAGGAAGATTTGTGTCATGTTTGTCCTCCTACAGAAACCATATTGAAACAAAAAATATATGTTTTGCCTCATCTTTTTCCATTTTCATACATTTTTAAAAAAAAAAGCTCCATGGAGCCACTGTGGCGGTGCTAAAGAGCCGCTTGTGGGTCATGAGCCGCGGGTTGCTTACCCCCGTGTTAAAGTAATCGACTTCCAGCTTAAATTTATTGGAAAATATAAAAATACAGTTATTGTGCCAATGATTGTATTTTTCGGACAATAAGCTGTTACTTCTTCCCTGCGCTCTGAACCCTGCGGCTTATAAACGGTGCGGTTAATTTAAGGATTTTCTTTTGCTAACGGCCATAATGTTTAGTACTCAGCAAATACTTTTCAACACTGACAGAAGAGGTGTGTTATAGTTTGTGCTAGGGCTCAGTGGAATTTTGATTACGATTTCAATTATGGCTTCTCACGATCTTGAAAATATAATAATACATTTATCAATTAATGGTCCGCGTGCATGCAAATTACAACTTTTTATTTATTTATAATCACTAAACTGAACAATTTAATCCATCCGTATAATTTCCGCGGATGGAGTCACGTAATTGGCCAATAATACCGAATCCGCAAAAAAAACCGCAAAATAATATCAGGGAAATTGACGCAAATGTGACTGAAATGTTTTCATTTTGAGGAGAAGTAATATTTGTTGGGGAAAATAATCAGACCCAAAACACGTCTGATACTAAACAATGTCGAGATGGTCACTTGAAACAGCAGCTTATTTACAAACCTAAAAGTAAGCGAGAAAAATCCACCCAATAAAAAAGAAATACAAAACACCCACAACACTTCTCATCTGCTTGTGTGGTTGTGAACGACATCATTGATGAAGCATTAATGTACAGAACAGCAGACGCAACTTGAGAGTCACGGTCGCGCTTTCCTTTTTTTTTTTTTTCAGTCTGAAGTCCTTTCTTTACGTGTCAAGCACAATAATAGCGCGCTAACACAATGAAGGTTTCAAAGGAGTATCTTACACAAGCATAATGTACTTAAAGCACTTATTGATACATTTACAAAATGATAATCCTTTGACCTAAAATACTAGTCGGAATTGTCCAAAGATGTATTTCACCAATATGTGAGGATTTTTGCATTCAATTAGGAACATTTTATTACATTTTATTTGATGGAAAAAAGTTCACACTCTATGGCGGTAAAAAAAAGTGTAAAAGGTAACAAACGGAAGAAAAAAAACAATTAAAACGTAAAAGCTGAATTGTATTGTTTTTTTTTTAAATATTGCTATTGTTATTTAATTTCATTGTTATTACTATAATAATTATTTTACATGTCGTGGTTTATTCGTTACTATTTTGTTACGACGCACGCGCAGTCTGCTTCTCCCTCCTCTGCGGGAGCACCGAGAGCCCACGCGTCGCCGCAGCCAGAGACAATCTGCATTCAGCGTACCTGGACCTGATGAGAGGGAGTTGAATAAAGGACCAGTGGACCCAAGGATCCTGGCGGGAACTTAGTTTCTCAATGGTGTACCGTAAGCCTACTCTAGCTTGATGCTCTCTGTTTTCCCTGTGCGTTTTCCCTCCGTGCCTGACTTCCTTGTTTGTCCTCCCTCAGTGCCCTCCCGAGTTTTGCCCTTGGTGATTCTTCCGTTGTTTTCCCCTGTGGACTTTGGACTGCCTTCCTCGATCCTTGACCCTCGCCCGGACACGGACATTGTCACTCCTCTCCTGCCCTGGACCACCTGCCTGCCCCACGGACTGCCTCAATCCTTCGCTCTCAACACTTGGTAACACACACTTCAGCTAACTACACACATAGCCTCTCACACACACACACACTCTTGGGTTTTGACACTCTCCACTTCCTTAGTTTAGTTTATTAGTTAGTATTGTTTATTATTATTATTATATATATTGACTATATATATAATAAATTATTGAACATTACTTCCCCCTGGTGTCTGAGCCGTCATCTCTCCTCTGTTAAACCATAACATATTTTATTTTTATTTTTTTAACTATATTTAAAGCTGAGTTTTGGTGGTACAAATACCAATGTTTTCACATTAATCGTGATTAAAATATAAATCTAAATGATTGTGGATTATTATTTTTGCTATAATCGTCCAGGGTACTAGGGCGCCATCTTTTGGGCGAGTTTGCTCACTGCAGGTGCAGGTTTGAAAATGTACTTCCTGTTTCGTCCCGGGAACCGGAAGTAGATCACGTTTTGCCTATTATTCGTCTATAGCGTTTTTGCTCGAAATTATTCTATATCACTCCAAGAAACGTTTATACGTTTTACAATACAACTAAAACAATTCATACTTACTAAACCGCACCATGTGTGATGTCTGTAGGTGTGTTTTCATGCATATTTGTACGCGCTATCGTAATGTAATCAAGCTAGCGTCGTTAGCATTAGCAAATATGCTAGCGCAGTTCCAAATGTGTTAATATTATTAAATTACAACAGCATTATTTTTGTATTGTTTCAGTTCCGCAAATTCTTTAGTAAATTCACAGAGACGTCACCGTGGAGTTATTGAGTCTGTTTAGCTGTTTCCGCAGCTAGTGGGTCCATGACGATGACTTCTGTTTTGTTTGAGCAGCCGTTTTACTGCCGTGTCACAGGCACCGTTTGGAAATAATTAAGGTTTGTTAATAAACATTTACAATATATTTCTGTGTAAATAACTTATTTCACAACGTATATATCTGCGCCTTATAGTCTGATGCGGCTAATATATGGAAAAAAATGATTCTAAAATTAAGCTGTTGCGGCGTATACACTGGTACACTCTGTAGTCCGGAAAATACGGAGATCAATTATTTAAAAAAAATCACAACATGTCCATACAACATCCCAACATAAAAAACTGTCGTGTATATCTAGTGCTGTCAAATGATATTTTTTTAAATCAGATTAATCACACTCTTGAATTTGAAATAATCGTAATTAATCACATGTTATTGATCGCTTGCATAATTTAAATTAACTTAAAAAAGACCCTAGTATAATAACAAATACAATTTTATTGTCAGAATGCTGTCCAGAAACGTATGTTTTAAAGTTTACTTGAATGCACTACATTTATTTGCTCAATACTTAGTTTTCTTATTACTGATGTATGCATTGACCTGATAGACAAGATATTTAATGTTCGAACTGAGAAACATGGTTTTTTTTTGCAAATAATCATTAACTTAGAATTTAATGGCAGCAACACATTGCAAAAAAGTTGGCACAGGGGCATTTTTACCACTGTGTTACATGGCCTTTCTTTTTAACAACACTCAGTAAATGTTTGGGAACTGAGGAGACAAATTTTTGAAGCTTTTCAGGTTGAATTCTTTCCCATTCTTGCTTGATGTACAGCTTAAGTTGTTCAACAGTCCGGGGGTCTCCTTTGTGGTATTTTAGGCTTCATAATGCGCCACACATTTTCAATGGGAGACAGGTCTGGACTACAGGCAGGCCAGTCTAGTACCCGCACTCTTTTACGACGAAGCCATGCTGTTGTAACACGTGCAGAATGTGGCTTGGCATTGTCTTGCTGAAATAAGCAGGGGCGTCCATGAAAAAGACGTTGCTTGGATGGCAACATATGTTGATCCAAAACCTGTATGTACCTTTCAGAATTAATGGTGCCTTCACAGATGTGTAAATTACCCATGCCTTGGGCACTAATACACCCCCATACCATCACAGATGCTGGCTTTTGAACTTTGCGCCTATAACAGTCCGGATGGTTCTCTTCTCTCTTTGGTCCGGAGGACACGACGTCCACAGTTTCCAAAAACAATTTTTACTGTGGACTCGTCAGACCACAGAACACTTTTACACTTTGCATCAGTCCATCTTAGATGAGCTGGGGCCCAGCGAAACCGGCGGCAATTCTGGGTGTTGTTGATAAATGGCTTTCGCTTTGCATAGTCGAGTTTTAACTTGCACTTACAGATGTAGCGACAAACTGTAGTTACTGACAGTGGTTTTCTGAAGTGTTCCTGAGCCCATATGGTGGTATCCTTTACACACTGAAGTCGGTTTTTAATGCAGTACCGCACGAGGGATCAAATGTTATGGGCATAGCCGCTTACATGCAGTGATTTTGCCAGATTCTTTGAACCGTTTGATGATATTACGGACCGTAGATGGTGAAATCCCTAAATTCCTTGCAATAGCTAGTTGAGAAATGTTGTTCTTAAACTGTTGGACAATTTGCTCACGCATTTGTTGACAAACTGGTAACCCTCGCCCCATCCTTGTTTGTGAATGACTGAGCATTTCATGGAATCTACTTTTATACCCAATCATGGCACCCACCTGTTCCCAATTAGCCTGTTCACCTGTGGGATGTTCCAAATAAGTGTTTGATGAGTACTTCTCAACTTTTTCAGTCTTTTTTGCCCCTTGTGCCAGCTTTTTTGAAACATGTTGCAGGCATCAAATTCCAATTGAGCTAATATTTGCAAAACATAACAAAGTTTCCCATTGCAAACTTTAAGTATTTGCAGTATATTCAATTGAATATAAGTTGAAAAGGATTTGCAAATCATTGTGTTTTGTTTTTATTTGTGATTTACACAACATGCCAACTTCACTGGTTTGGGGTTTTGTAGGTTTTTTTCACAAAATCATGCAACCCTAGTTCAATGGCAAGGTCCTTGCATTTCTACAGCTATGATAATATCACAAATTGCGATTCCTCATGTTGAAATAAATGTTAACATGAATAAAAATTAAATAAACATTTAATACAAATTTAATAAAAATTTAATAAAAATGTAATACAAATGTAATACAAATTTAATAAAAATGTTATAAAAATCTAAAAAAATTAAATAAAAATTAAATAAAAATTAAATAAAAATTAAATAAAAATTGCCATAACATTGCAGACACCACTTCTCACACGATCTCCTCCTGTCACAAACAAGCCTTCTGTCTTTTTTTCTCCCTGCGTGATCTCAGATGACTGAGCGGCTGCACGGTGATGCATCCAGTCGATGCACTTGGCGTTTGGTCTCTCGGCAGGAAAAGCACGTCTAATTTGAAGAGTGAACGTCTTTTACAAAGTCATGCTGAGCACTGCAGAACAACGGCAAAGTGCTTGGGCTGATACATGGGGCGCGCTTTTGTTGTGGCCAAAGTAATTTGTCAAAGCAGCTGCTGACACGGTCCCGAAACGGACTTTATTGCTTAAAGATGCACGGCGCAAGATTTTGTGGATCGGAACCAAATCGGTGAGGCACAGCAGTCGAAACTAAAAGTATCTAAACCAGTGGTTCTCAAACGGTGGTACTGTGGTATAAGGAGCATCATTGTTGATGAAGTTTGTGCATTGTGTCTAATGCTACAGTGGGCAAAAATATTAAATATACTTGTGAAATAAAACCTATGTCTTTTTTTAATTGAATACTTAGGCCTACTATGCTACTGTATTTTAATGTAGGAGAGCCAACTGTGTTCTCAGAGGTGGAACTTGGTGAAAAAAAGTTTGATAATCACTGTGCAGGGGGGGCGTGGCCTGCAGGCCTGCCGCAGAATGGGGTGTGCCAGGACTTGCCTCCAAGACAGCGACAGGTGTGTAGATGGCCCAGGTGGCCTTGTTATCTAATCACCTGTCGCCTTTATTAGCAGCAGCCGGAATGAGACACGAGGTTGGAGTTGGAGTTGCTGCTGAGAGACACAGACGCAGACAAAGACACTTTGCTGAAAAGCAAAAGCCTTGCTATTGAATGAAAATAAAACAGTGTTGTACCCTGAATTCCTGGCTCTCCTGGCAGTGTGTGGTGGTCCGAAGAACCCACTAGAGGGCAACCTCTCGCTTTTTAGGTATGAATGCAATCATATTAAAATGAAGCGGCTAACGGTACAGTTTTGTATGCTCGTCTCGGTTATCTTACGGCCAAACGTACAGAAAAACTTTCTCTTAAGGTCAGGGCACTATAGACCGATCATTTAAGCGTTGTTCATTGTGTGGGTGGATGTGGTTTATTTGTTCGAAGAACGCACAAAAAAGGATGAGCAACTCTGAGGCGTTCAAGGGCACCTCGTAACTCCGAGCGTAAGCGCAAGTAGGCTGTGCTTTTTATATTGAGCACTGCTGCAAAGTAACCCAGCGTGGGGCCAAAGAAAGTTGTGAGTGGCAGCACTTTGATTCACAAGGTGAGAAACACTATTGAAATAGTAAAATTAGGTAGAGGAGGAATTATGGTGTGGGGTTGTTTTTCTGAAGTTGGGCTTGGCCCCTTAGTTCCGGCGAAAGGAACTTTGAATGCTCCAGGATACCAAAACATTTTTGGACAATTCCATTCTCCCAACCTTGTGGGAACAGTTTGGATTGGGCCCCTTCCTCTTCCAACATGACTGTGCACCAGTGCACAAAGCAAGGTCCATAAAGACATGGATGACAGAGTCTGGTGTGGATGAACTTGACTGGCCTGCACAGAGTGCTGACCCGAACCCGATAGAACACATTTGGGATGAATTAGAACGGAGACTGAGAGCCAGGCCTTCTCGACCAACATCAGTGTGTGACCTCACCAATGCGCTTTTGGAAGAATGGTGGAAAACTCCTATAAACACACTCCACGACCTTGTGGACAGCCTTCCCAGAAGATATATATATATATATATATATATATATATATATATATATATATATATATATATATATAATAATAGGGATTTATATAGCGCTTTTCTAAGTACCCAAAGTCGCTTTACATGTAGAACCCATCAATCATTCACACCTGGTGGTGGTAAGCTACTTTCATAGCCACAGCTGCCCTGGGGTAGACTGACGGAAGCGTGGCTGCAATTTGCGCCGACGGCCCCTCCGACCACCACCTATCATTCAATTCACCGGTGTGAGCGGCACCGGGGGCAAAGGGTGAAGTGTCCCGCCCAAGGACACAACGGCAGCGATTTTTTGGATGGTAAGAGGCGGGGAGCGAACCTGCAACCCTCAGGTTTCTGGCACGGTTGCTCTACCCACTACGCCATGCCGCCCCATATATATATATATATATATATATATATATATATATATATATATATATATATATATATATATATATATATATATATATATATATATATATATATATATATATATATATATATATATATATATATATATATGTAAAAGCCAGTAAATTAGAATATTTTGAAAAACTTGATTTATTTCAGTAATTGCATTCAAAAGGTGTAACTTGTACATTATATCATCAGTGATGGTTTGGGGTGCCATGTCATCTGCTGGTGTCGGGCCACTCTGTTTCCTGAGATCCAGGGTCAACGCAGCCGTCTACCAGCAAGTTTTAGAGCACTTCATGCTTCCTGCTGCTGACCTGCTCTATGGAGATGGAGATTTCAAGTTCCAACAGGACTTGGCGCCTGCACACAGCGCAAAATCTACCCGTGCCCGGTTTACGGACCATGGTATTTCTGTTCTAAATTGGCCCGCCAACTCCCCTGACCTTAGCCCCATAGAAAATCTGTGGGGTATTGTGAAAAGGAAGATGCAGAATGCCAGACCCAAAAACGCAGAAGAGTTGAAGGCCACTATCAGAGCAACCTGGGCTCTCATAACACCTGAGCAGTGCCAGAAACTCATCGACTCCATGCCACGCCGCATTAACGCAGTAATTGAGGCAAAAGGAGCTCCAACCAAGTATTGAGTATTGTACATGCTCATATTTTTCATTTTCATACTTTTCAGTTGGCCAACATTTCTAAAAATCCCTTTTTTGTATTAGCCTTAAGTAATATTCTAATTTTGTGACACACGGAATTTTGGATTTTCATTTGTTGCCACTTCAAATCATCAAAATTAAATGAAATAAACATTTGAATGCATCAGTCTGTGTGCAATGAATAAATATAATGTACAAGTTACACCTTTTGAATGCAATTACTGAAATAAATCAAGTTTTTCAAAATATTCTAATTTACTGGCTTTTACCTGTATATATATATATATATATATATATATATATATATATATATATATATATATATATATATATATATAGTACAAGCCAAAAGTTTGGACACATCTTCTCATTCAATGGGTTTTCTTTATTTTCATGACTATTTACATTGTAGATTGTCACTGAAGGCATCAAAACTATGAATGAACACATGTGGAGTTATGTACTTAACAAAAAAAAAGGTGAAATAACTGAAAACATGTTATATATTCTAGTTTCTTCAAAATAGCCACCCTTTGCTCTGATTACTGCTTTGCACACTCTTGGCATTCTCTCGATGAGCTTCAAGAGGTAGTCACCTGAAATGGTTTTCACCTCACAGGTGTCATAGTTTTGATGCCTTTAGGGACAAACTATAATGTAGTAAATAGTCATGAAAATTAAAAAAAAAAACGCATTGAAATGAAAAGGTGTCCAAACTTTTGGCCTGTACTATATATATATATATATATATATATATATATATATATATATATATATATATATATATATATATATATATATATATATATATATATACTGTATATATGTATATATATATATATATATATATATATATATATATATATATATATATATATATATATATATATATATATATATATATATATATATATACATTAATATATAAGTATATGTATGTACTGTATATATGTGTGTGTATGTGTGTGTGTGTGTATTGTGGTAATATGTTTAAGTCTCTAAAACAGATTCATTGGATTTACAGTAGTATTTGGTCGTTGTCTGACCTTTTGAAACATATTAAAAAGTACTAAGTATTATGTATTATAGCATAATAAGATTTGGACATTTCTTCTCTCTCAACTAATAAATATGAACTAACTGAATGGTGAAAGGGTTTTTATGAGGTATGCCTCTAGAATACAGTAGAATAAGGCAAATATAGTATTAAGCATGTTTTAGATCCGTTATGGATACCTTCAAGATGGATGCAATGATGTTAGAGGAATGTTAAAGGAATATTTTTTCCTTCTTTGGGCATAATTGAAACGCCTTAGAAATCACCAGCTTTGATTTTGCGCCTGCATGATGAGCTCACCCTGTTTTCTTATCCACACACACTCGCACACTTATATTACTAGTGGTGTCATGAAGTACCAGCCTGGAGAGCGAGTGAAGAAGGAGGTGGGTGTGCACACCACGTGCGTCAAGTTAACTTTCAGTTTCGATTCCTGCCAAAGCAGAGCAACCTATAATTTTAATATTTGTTGGCCCTTTAATAATAACATTTAAAATTGTTGTGTTAATTTTTAATAATAACATCTTAAATAATCACATAATGTACAGGGAGATCATGACCCTGTTGAAGAAGTAAAATGTTTTTGGAATATGATTAATAGCTTAGCACATTTTGATATACAAACCCCAAAACCAGTGAAGTCGGCACGTTGTGTAAATGGTAAATAAAAACACAATACAATGATTTGCAAATCCTTTTCAACCTATATTCAATTTAATAGACTGCAAAGACAAGATATTTAACGTTCGAACTGGAAAACGTTGTTATTTTTTGCAACTATTAACTCATTATGAATTTGATGCCTGCAACAATGTTTTAAAAAAGCTGGCACGAGTGGCAAAAAAGACTGAGAAAGTTGAGGAATGCTCATCAAACACTTATTTGTAACATCCCACGGGTGAACAGGCTAATTGGGAACAGGTGGGTGCCATGATTGGGTATAAAAGCAGCTTCCATGAAATGCTCAGTCATTCACAAACAAGGATGGGGCGAGGGTCACCACTTTGTGAACAAATGCGTGAGCAAATTGTCGAGCAGTTTAAGAACGACATTTCTCAACGAGCTATTGCAAGGAATTTAGGGATTTCACCATCTAAGGTCTGTAATATCATCAAAAAATTCAGAGAATTTGGAGAAATCACTGCACGTAACATTGAACACCCGGGAGCTTGGATCCCTCAGGTAGTACTGCATCAAAAACCGACATCAGTGTGTAAAGGATATCACCACATATGCTCAAGAGCACTCCAGAAAACCACTGTCAGTAACTACAGTTTGTCGCTACATCTATAAGTGCAAGTTAAAACTCTACTATGCAAAGCGAAAGCCATTCATCAACAACACCCAGAAACGCCGCCGGCTTCGCTGGGCCCGAGCTCATCTAAGATGGACTGATGCAAAGTGGAAAAGTGTTCTGTGGGCTGACGAGTCCACATTTCAAATTGTTTTCGGAAACTGTGGACGTCGTGTCATCCGGACCAAAGAGGAAAAAAAACATCCGGATTGTTATAAGCGCAAAGTTCAAAAGGCAGCATCTGTGATGGTATGGGGGTGTATTAGTGTCCGAGGCATGGGTAACTCACACATCTGTGAAGGCACCATTAATGCTGAAAGGTACATACAGGTTTTGGAGCAACATATGTTGCCATCCAAGCAACGTTATCATGGACGCCCCTGCTTATTTCAGCAAGACAATACCAAGCCACGTGTTACAACAGCGTGGCTTCATAGTAAAAGAGTGCGGGTACTAGACTGGCCTGCCTGTAGTCCAGACCTGTCTCTCATTGAAAATGTGTGGCGCAATATGAAGCCTAAAATACCACATTGGAGACCCCGGACCGTTGAACAACTTAAGCTGTACATCAAGTAAGAATGGTAAAGAATTCCACCTGAAAAGCTTCAAAAATTGGTCTCCTCAGTTCCCAAACGTTAACTGGGTGTTGTTTAAATGAAAGGCCATGAAACACAGTGGTAAAAATGCCCCTGTGCCAACTTTTTTGCAATGTGTTGCTGCCATTAAAGAAAAGGATTTGCAATTCATTGTATTCTGTTTTTATTTACGGATTACACGACGTGCCAACTTCACTGTTTTGGGTTTTATACAAAAGTTATGTTTTTGTGTGTTTGATGGAAATAACACAAAACTGTAATAAGTGACAGCAGCATCCTTTCATTCTTTTTATTCAGCCTTCACCAGAAAAAAAAAGTTTGAACAGTATTGTATTTGTACTGCAATATACCCATTTTTGCCCTCTTTTTTTGCAGTTTTTATACCGCAGCAAATGTATTTCCTTTCATATATATATATATATATATATATATACAGGTAAAAGCCAGTAAATTAGAATATTTTGAAAAACTTGATTTATTTCAGTAATTGCATTCAAAAGGTGTAACTTGTACATTATATTTATTCATTGCACACAGACTGATGCATTCAAATGTTTATTTCATTTAATTTTGATGATTTGAAGTGGCAACAAATGAAAATCCAAAATTCCGTGTGTCACAAAATTAGAATATTACTTAAGGCTAATACAAAAAAGGGATTTTTAGAAATGTTGGCCAACTGAAAAGTATGAAAATGAAAAATATGAGCATGTACAATACTCAATACTTGGTTGGAGCTCCTTTTGCTTCAATTACTGCGTTAATGCGGCGTGGCATGGAGTCGATGAGTTTCTGGCACTGCTCAGGTGTTATGAGAGCCCAGGTTGCTCTGATAGTGGCCTTCAACTCTTCTGCGTTTTTGGGTGTGGCATTCTGCATCTTCCTTTTCACAATACCCCACAGATTTTCTATGGGGCTAAGGTCAGGGGAGTTGGCGGGCCAATTTAGAACAGAAATACCATGGTCCGTAAACCAGGCACGGGAAGATTTTGCGCTGTGTGCAGGCGCCAAGTCCTGTTGGAACTTGAAATCTCCATCTCCATAGAGCAGGTCAGCAGCAGGAAGCATGAAGTGCTCTAAAACTTGCTGGTAGACGGCTGCGTTGACCCTGGATCTCAGGAAACAGAGTGGACCGACACCAGCAGATGACATGGCACCCCAAACCATCACCCAACCATGCAAATTTTGCATTTCCTTTGGAAATCGAGGTCCCAGAGTCTGGAGGAAGACAGGAGAGGCACAGGATCCACGTTGCCTGAAGTCTAGTGTAAAGTTTCCACCATCAGTGATGGTTTGGGGTGCCATGTCATCTGCTGGTGTCGGTCCACTCTGTTTCCTGAGATCCAGGGTTAAGTAATATTCTAATTTTGTGACACACGGAATTTTGCATTTTCATTTGTTGCCACTTCAAATCATCAAAATTAAATGAAATAAACATTTGAATGCATCAGTCTGTGTGCAATGAATAAATATAATGTACAAGTTACACCTTTTGAATGCAATTACTGAAATAAATCAAGTTTTTCAAAATATTCTAATTTACTGGCTTTTACCTGTATATATATATATATATATACATATATTTATTTATGATGAATGACTGCATGGATAACATATGCAAGGAAGTTGCAATGGAAATATAAGTGAAAAGTGACTGTATAATGTACGCACTATGTATAATGAGTGGTGCTGTATTATTTAATGTATCATCCTCCCTCGCCACGTCACGCTTCATATCAAGGATTTTTGGGGGATATTTTTTAAAATCACATACTATATATTTTTTTACCCTAAATGAAGCATTTTCAAGCATAGACATTAGGTGTGTAAATATATATATATATTTTTTTCAAAACAAGTTACAGGTTACAATCTCCTTCTGGTTGCATGAAAAAAATGTATTTAAAAAAATTGATTTGAAAAAAATATATAAACATTTTGATTAAGTAATTAATGACATTTTTAGTTTTGACAATTAGGATTCGATTTAGATTTTTTTTTGAGTTGAGAAAATGTATTTTTTTAAATTGATTTGTAAAAATAATTATAAACATTTTGATTATTTAATGACATTTTTATTTTTAAAAATTAGGATTCGATTTAGATTTCTTTTTGAGTTGAGAAAATGTGCTTTTTCAAATTGATTTATAAAAATTGTTGTAAACATTTTGATTAATTAATTAATTACATGTTTATTTTTGTTGATTAGGATTCGTTTTAGTTGTTTTTTTTGAGTTGAGAGAATGTATTTTTAAAAATGTATTTGTAAAAAAAATTATAAATATTTTGATTAATTAATTAATTTAATGTTTATTTTTGAAAATTTGGATGCAATTTAAAAACAATTTTTGAGTTGAGAAAATGAATTTTTAAAAGTTGATTTGTAAAAAAAAAAAAAATAAACATTTTGATTAATAATTAATTTCATTTTTATTTTTGAAAATTTTGATTCAATTTAGATTTTTTTTTTAGTTGAAAAAATGTCTTTTTAAAAGTTGATTTGTAAAAAAAAAAATTATAAACATTTTAAATAATTAATTAATTTCATTTTTAGTTTTGAAAATTAGGATTCGATTTAGAATTTTTTTTTTTGAGATGAGTTTGTGTTGCATGCATACAACATGATACATCACAATTACCAGTTGTGATGAAAAAGAATTGCGATTAGAATGTAAAGTGTTTTTTTTTTTAGCAAATATTCAAAAATATCAATACTACATTAGCATTAGCTCGACGAGACCAAACCAAACAGAAAAGTGCCATTCAGTATCGTGGCCACTGATTGGCTCAGCCTCAGGCAGCGTTGCAATATTGCAAAGCAGCAGTGAATGGGCGCTTGCATTGCAGCGGGCCCATAATAAACTGTAAAGTATGAGCAATAATAATATGGGCTGCTTGCATTGCAGCAGGCCCATAATAATTACCTTCACCAAGGTCCAGGACAGCGAGTACAGCGCTGCTCCGAGCCTCTCCCAGGTGGTTATTGGCGATGCAGGTGTAGAGGCCGGCGTCACTGGGTTTGCAGTCCCTAATCCAGAGGCCTCCGTACTCCTGGTTCTCCATGTTGAGCAGGCCATCGTTGTGGTACCAGTAGAGGGAAGGCTGGGGGTCCCCGGCCACGGTCACCTTGAGCCGGATATCGCAGCCCGTCCCGACGGCGGCGTTCCGCATTTTGCGCGCGAACACCGGCGGCGTCGGGCTGGGGCGAGCGGGCCCCGGCGGCTCAACTCGCTCCGGGCTCGCTTTGGAACGTTTCGTAGGGACGGCGGGACTCGGGAGAGCCCCTTCCTCTGCTTTTTGCATGGTTGGTTTTTTTATGACCTTTGACCCTAACTGCAATTTAGTCACATCTCTGAATACAAAAAAATATATATATATATGTCAGAGCTCCTACCTGTGGTATTGTCCTAAACGTGGAAAAGAAAAGGTTGCCTCTCTCTTACCCGGTGGTATATTTAGTGCACGACCCCTTGGATCATGTTGCATTAACGACTCCCTCCACTTGCCTCCTGCTTTTTTTTTTTTTTCTCCCCTCCTCCTCGCTCCTCAACTTCTGGATAGTAATCCCAAACACAAGCAAGTCGCTCAAAAAGTAACGCCGGCTCCCCGATGGTGAGCATGGAGAAGAGTCCGATCAGCCCCCCGCCCCCCTGCCCTCACCCCGACCAGCTTGTAGGGGAATGACAGTCACGGCCTCACAATGGCAGCTGCCTCGCCGCCGAGGCCCCGCCCCCTTTGTCGCCTCCAGCCAACCTGGGAGCGGGAGGACACGTGAGGCGCTGCAGCGGGCCAAACTTGTCGCCGAATCGCCGTCCAGGGTGACGTCGTGGGAATGTCGCGCGCGTGAAGTACGGACAAATATGAAAAGCATGGACCTTTAACACACTTTTTTTTCCCCCCACCAAGTACCACCTCAGAAAACACTTGGCTCTAAGAGTAACATAGTAGGCCTAAGTATTCATTAAAAACAAGGCAGAGGTTTTTTTTTGTTTTTTTAACAATATTTGTATGGAGAAATGGGGGAAAAATGTTTTTTTATCATTTTTATTTTTATTTTTATTTTTTTAGACATGTATCTCGTGCGCATGAAAAACTATCTCATGCGTACGAGAAACTTTTTATATAATTATAAAAAAATATATATATATTTATAAAAAAGTTTTTTTTTAGTTTTTTTTTAGACATGTATCTCGTGCGCACGAGATACATGTCTAAAAAAAAAAAAAGTTTTATTTTTTACATTTTTTATTTTTATAATTTTCTAAAAAGTTTCTCGTGCGCACAAGATATATGTAAAAAACAATTTATATATATATATATATATATATGTGTCATTAAAAACAAGGCAGAGTTTTTTTTTGGTTTTTTTAACAATATTTGTACGGAGCTCCTAAAGGGACATGGGGGAAACATTTTTTTTATAATTTTTATTTTTATTTTAATCGTGCACATGAGAAACTATCTCGTGTGTACGAGAAAGTTTTTATATAATTATAAAAAAATATATATTTATTTTAAATTTTTTTTTTTTTTTTTTTAGATATGTATCTCGTGCGCACGAGAAACTTTCTCGTGCGCGTGGGACATATCGAAACCCCTGACGAGTGTCAATATAAAAAAAAAATATATATATATATATATATATATATATTTATATATATATATATATATATATATATATATATATATATATATATATATATATATATTTTAGACATGTATCTCGTGCGCACGAGATACATGTCTAAAAAAAAAAAAAAGTTTTATTTTTTACATTTTTTATTTTTATAATTTTCTAAAAAGTTTCTCGTGCGCACAAGATATATGTAAAAAAAAATTTATATATATATATATATATGTGTCATTAAAAACAAGGCAGAGTTTTTTTTGTTTTTTTTAACAATATTTGTGCGGAGCCCCTAAAGGGACAAGGGGTAAAAAAAAATTTATAATTTTTATTTTCATTTGTATTTTTTTAGACATGTATCTCGTCCGCATGAGAAACTATCTCGTGCGTACGAGAAACTTTTTATATAATTATAAAAAAATATATATATATTTATAGTTTTTTTGTTTTTTTTAGACATGTATCTTGTGCGCACGAGAAACTTTCTCGTGCGCACAAGATACATGTCTAAAAAAAACTAAAAAACTATAAATATATATATATATATTTTTTAAATTAAATTTAAAATTTTTAATTTTTATAATTTTATAAAAAGTTTCTCGTGCGCACGAGATACATGTAAAAAAATAAAAAATTATAAATATATATATATATGTGTCATTAAAAACAAGGCAGAGTTTGTTTTTGTTTTTTTAACAATATTTGTACGGAGCCCCTATAGGGACATGGGGGAACATTTTTTTTAATTATTTTTATTTTTATTTTTATTTTTTTAGACGTGTATCTCGTGCTCATGAGAACTTTTTATATAATTATAAAAAAATATAAATATATTTATCTTTTTTTTTGTTTTGTTTTTTTAGACATGTATCTCGTGCGCATGAGAAACTATCTCGTGCGTACGAGAAACTTTTTATATAATTATAAAAAATATATATATATATTTATTATTTTTTTTTTTTTTTTAGACATTTATCTCGTGCGCACAAGATACATTTCTGAAAAAAAATAAAAAATAAATTTTTTAATTTTTAATTTTTATAATTTTATAAAAAGTTTCTCGTGTGCACGAGATACATGTCTAAAAAAAAAAAATTAAAAAAAATCCCCCCATGTCCCTTTAGGGGCTCCGTATACGTAGCCCCTAAAGGGACATGGGGGAATTAATTTTTTAAATATTTTTATTTTTATTTTTTAAATAAAAAATACAAAATATTTTTAAAAAAAAATCCCCCATGTCCCTTTAGGAGCTCTGTATATTTGTGACCACTGTAACGTTACACGCAATTTGAACAGTGACGCTGTGTTTGAAAATGGGAAAATAACACACTGTTGTTCTTTGGCCGGCCACTAGATGGAGCCACAGTTTGAGAATCACTGCTTTAATGGCATGGCGTTTATTTTGGTGATTGGGTTAGTTTTTAGGGCAAAGTACGTGATTACAGTGACTCAAGTTCGAGGTGAGCCGCTTATGTTGACGTGAGACCGCCGGTTAAGGGACGTGTCAAAACCCCTGACGAGCGTCAATCATTAGTCCTCGACGAGTGTCAATAATTTGTGCTCATGTATCTTGTAGTGACACACACGTTTATGTTGACATGAGCCACTTATGCTGACTCGAGTCCGTGGGACATATCGAAACCCCTGACGAGTGTCAATCATTTGTGCTCTTGTATCGTGTAGTGACACACGTTTATGTTGACATGAGCCGCTTATGGTCACGTGAGTCAGCCGGTTTTGAAATCCCTGATGGGTGTCAATCATTAGTGGTCATGTATCTTGTAGTGACACACGTTTATGTTGACATGAACCACTCATGCTGATTGGAGCCTGAGGGACATATTGAAACCCCTGACGAGTGTCAATCATAAGTGCTCATGTATCTTGTAGTGACGCCCGTTTAGGTTGACATGAGACGCTTATGTTGACATGAGACGCTTATGTTGACGTGAGTCAGCCAGTTTTGAAACTCCTAATAGGTGTCAGTCATTAGTGCTCATGTATCTTGGAGTGAAACCCGTTAATTTTGACATGATCCGCTTATGTTGATGTGACTCATGTATCTTGTAGTGGAATCCTGTTTATGTTGACATGAGCCGCTTATGTTGACGTGACTCATGTATCTTGTAGTGACACACGTTTATGTTGACATGAGCCGCTTATGGTCACGTGAGTCAGCCGGTTTTGAAATCCCTGGTGGGTGTCAATCATTAGTGGTCATGTATCTTGTAGTGATGCACATTTATGTTGACCTGAGCCGCTTATGTTGACGTGAGTCAGCCAGTTTTGAAACTCCTAATAGGTGTCGATCATTAGTGCTCATGTATCTTGGAGTGAAACCTGTTAAAATTGACATGAGCCGCTTATGTTGACGTGACTCATGTATCTTGTAGTGACACCTGTTTATGTTGAGATGAGCCGCTTATGCCGACTCGAGTCCGAGGGACATATTGAAACCCCTGACGAGTGTCAATCATAAGTGCTCATGTATCTTGTAGTGACGCCCGTTTAGGTTGACATGAGACGCTTAAGATGACATGAGACGCTTATGTTGACGTGAGTCAGTCAGTTTTGAAACTCCTAATAGGTGTCGGTCATTAGTGCTCATGTATCTTGGAGTGAAACCCGTTAATTTTGACATGAGCCGCTTATGTTGACGTGACTCATGTATCTTGTTGTGGCATCCTGTTTATGTTGATGTGAGCCGCTTATGCTGACTCGAGTCCAAGGGACATATTGAAACCCCTGACGAGTGTCAATCATAAGTACTCATTTATCTTGTAGTGACGCCCGTTTAGGTTGACATGAGACGCTTATGTTGACATGAGACGCTTATGTTGACATGAGACGCTTATGTTGACGTGAGTCAGTCAGTTTTGAAACTCCTAATAGGTGTCGGTAATTAGTGCTCATGTATCTTGGAGTGAAACCCGTTAATTTTGACATGAGCCGCTTATGTTGACGTGACTCATGTATCTTGTAGTGGCATCCTGTTTATGTTGACGTGAGCCGCTTATGCTGACTCGAGTCCGAGGGACATATTGAAACCCCTGACGAGTGTCAATCATAAGTACTCATTTATCTTGTAGTGACGCCCGTTTAGGTTGACATGAGACGCTTATGTTGACATGAGACGCTTATGTTGACATGAGACGCTTATGTTGACGTGAGTCAGTCAGTTTTGAAACTCCTAATAGGTGTCAGCCATTAATGCTCATGTATCTTGGAGTGAAACCCGTTAATTTTGACATGAGCCGCTTATGTTGACGTGACTCATGTATCTTGTAGTGGCATCCTGTTTATGTTGACGTGAGCCGCTTATGCTGACTCGAGCCTGAGGGACATATTGAAACCCCTGACGAGTGTCAATCATAAGTGCTCATGTATCTTGTAGTGACGCCCGTTTAGGTTGACATGAGACGCTTATGTTGACATGAGACGCTTATGTTGACGTGAGTCAGTCAGTTTTGAAACTCCTAATAGGTGTCGGTAATTAGTGCTCATGTATCTTGGAGTGAAACCCGTTAATTTTGACATGAGCCGCTTATGTTGACGTGACTCATGTATCTTGTAGTGGCATCCTGTTTATGTTGACGTGAGCCGCTTATGCTGACTCGAGCCTGAGGGACATATTGAAACCCCTGACGAGTGTCAATCATAAGTGCTCATGTATCTTGTAGTGACGCCCGTTTAGGTTGACATGAGACGCTTATGTTGACATGAGACGCTTATGTTGACGTGAGTCAGTCAGTTTTGAAACTCCTAATAGGTGTCGGTAATTAGTGCTCATGTATCTTGGAGTGAAACCCGTTAATTTTGACATGAGCCGCTTATGTTGACGTGACTCATGTATCTTGTAGTGGCATCCTGTTTATGTTGACGTGAGCCGCTTATGCTGACTCGAGTCCGAGGGACATATTGAAACCCCTGACGAGTGTCAATCATAAGTACTCATTTATCTTGTAGTGACGCCCGTTTAGGTTGACATGAGACGCTTATGTTGACATGAGACGCTTATGTTGACATGAGACGCTTATGTTGACGTGAGTCAGTCAGTTTTGAAACTCCTAATAGGTGTCAGCCATTAATGCTCATGTATCTTGGAGTGAAACCCGTTAATTTTGACATGAGCCGCTTATGTTGACGTGACTCATGTATCTTGTAGTGGCATCCTGTTTATGTTGACGTGAGCCGCTTATGCTGACTCGAGCCTGAGGGACATATTGAAACCCCTGACGAGTGTCAATCATAAGTGCTCATGTATCTTGTAGTGACGCCCGTTTAGGTTGACATGAGACGCTTATGTTGACATGAGACGCTTATGTTGACGTGAGTCAGTCAGTTTTGAAACTCCTAATAGGTGTCGGTCATTAGTGCTCATGTATCTTGGAGTGAAACCCGTTAATTTTGACATGAGCCGCTTATGTTGACGTGACTCATGTATCTTGTTGTGGCATCCTGTTTATGTTGACGTGAGCCGCTTATGCTGACTCGAGTCCGAGGGACATATTGAAACCCCTGACGAGTGTCAATCATAAGTGCTCATGTATCTTGTAGTGACGCCCGTTTAGGTTGACATGAGGCGCTTATGTTGACATGAGACGCTTATGTTGACGTGAGTCAGTTTTGAAACTCCTAATAGGTGTCAGTCATTAGTGCTCATGTATCTTGGAGTGAAACCCGTTAATTTTGACATGAGCCGCTTATGTTGACGTGACTCATGTATCTTGTAGTATCCTGTTTATGTTGACGTGAGCCGCTTATGCTGACTCGAGTCCGAGGGACATATTGAAACCCCTGACGAGTGTCAATCATAAGTGCTCATGTATCTTGTAGTGACGCCCGTTTAGGTTGACATGAGACGCTTATGTTGACATGAGACGCTTATGTTGACGTGAGTCAGTCAGTTTTGAAACTCCTAATAGGTGTCGGTCATTAGTGCTCATGTATCTTGGAGTGAATTCCGTTAATTTTGACATGAGCCGCTTATGTTGACGTGACTCATGTATCTTGTAGTGGCATCCTGTTTATGTTGACGTGAGCCGCTTATGCTGACTCGAGTCCGAGGGACATATTGAAACCCCTGACGAGTGTCAATCATAAGTGCTCATGTATCTTGTAGTGACGCCCGTTTAGGTTGACATGAGACGCTTATGTTGACGTGAGTCAGTCAGTTTTGAAACTCCTAATAGGTGTCGGTCATTAGTGCTCATGTATCTTGGAATGAAACCCGTTAATTTTGACATGAGCTGCTTATGTTGACGTGACTCATGTATCTTGTAGTGGCATCCTGTTTATGTTGACCTGAGCCGCTTATGTTGACTCGAGTCCGAGGGACATATTGAAACCCCTGACGAGTGTCAATCATAAGTGCTCATGTATCTTGTAGTGACGCCCGTTTAGGTTGACATGAGACGCTTATGTTGACATGAGACGCTTATGTTGACGTGAGTCAGTCAGTTTTGAAACTCCTAATAGGTGTCGGTCATTAGTGCTCATGTATCTTGGAGTGAATTCCGTTAATTTTGACATGAGCCGCTTATGTTGACGTGACTCATGTATCTTGTAGTGGCATCCTGTTTATGTTGACGTGAGCCGCTTATGCTGACTCGAGTCCGAGGGACATATTGAAACCCCTGACGAGTGTCAATCATAAGTGCTCATGTATCTTGTAGTGACGCCCGTTTAGGTTGACATGAGACGCTTATGTTGACGTGAGTCAGTCAGTTTTGAAACTCCTAATAGGTGTCGGTCATTAGTGCTCATGTATCTTGGAATGAAACCCGTTAATTTTGACATGAGCTGCTTATGTTGACGTGACTCATGTATCTTGTAGTGGCATCCTGTTTATGTTGACGTGAGCCGCTTATGTTGACTCGAGTCCGAGGGACATATTGAAACCCCTGACGAGTGTCAATCATAAGTGCTCATGTATCTTGTAGTGACGCCCGTTTAGGTTGACATGAGACGCTTATGTTGACATGAGACGCTTATGTTGACGTGAGTCAGTCAGTTTTGAAACTCCTAATAGGTGTCGGTCATTAGTGCTCATGTATCTTGGAGTGAATTCCGTTAATTTTGACATGAGCCGCTTATGTTGACGTGACTCATGTATCTTGTAGTGGCATCCTGTTTATGTTGACGTGAGCCGCTTATGCTGACTCGAGTCCGAGGGACATATTGAAACCCCTGACGAGTGTCAATCATAAGTGCTCATGTATCTTGTAGTGACGCCCGTTTAGGTTGACATGAGACGCTTATGTTGACATGAGACGCTTATGTTGACGTGAGTCAGTCAGTTTTGAAACTCCTAATAGGTGTCGGTCATTAGTGCTCATGTATCTTGGAGTGAAACCCGTTAATTTTGACATGAGCCGCTTATGTTGACGTGACTCATGTATCTTGTTGTGGCATCCTGTTTATGTTGACGTGAGCCGCTTATGCTGACTCGAGTCCGAGGGACATATTGAAACCCCTGACGAGTGTCAATCATAAGTGCTCATGTATCTTGTAGTGACGCCCGTTTAGGTTGACATGAGGCGCTTATGTTGACATGAGACGCTTATGTTGACGTGAGTCAGTTTTGAAACTCCTAATAGGTGTCAGTCATTAGTGCTCATGTATCTTGGAGTGAAACCCGTTAATTTTGACATGAGCCGCTTATGTTGACGTGACTCATGTATCTTGTAGTATCCTGTTTATGTTGACGTGAGCCGCTTATGCTGACTCGAGTCCGAGGGACATATTGAAACCCCTGACGAGTGTCAATCATAAGTGCTCATGTATCTTGTAGTGACGCCCGTTTAGGTTGACATGAGACGCTTATGTTGACATGAGACGCTTATGTTGACGTGAGTCAGTCAGTTTTGAAACTCCTAATAGGTGTCGGTCATTAGTGCTCATGTATCTTGGAGTGAATTCCGTTAATTTTGACATGAGCCGCTTATGTTGACGTGACTCATGTATCTTGTAGTGGCATCCTGTTTATGTTGACGTGAGCCGCTTATGCTGACTCGAGTCCGAGGGACATATTGAAACCCCTGACGAGTGTCAATCATAAGTGCTCATGTATCTTGTAGTGACGCCCGTTTAGGTTGACATGAGACGCTTATGTTGACGTGAGTCAGTCAGTTTTGAAACTCCTAATAGGTGTCGGTCATTAGTGCTCATGTATCTTGGAATGAAACCCGTTAATTTTGACATGAGCTGCTTATGTTGACGTGACTCATGTATCTTGTAGTGGCATCCTGTTTATGTTGACCTGAGCCGCTTATGTTGACTCGAGTCCGAGGGACATATTGAAACCCCTGACGAGTGTCAATCATAAGTGCTCATGTATCTTGTAGTGACGCCCGTTTAGGTTGACATGAGACGCTTATGTTGACATGAGACGCTTATGTTGACGTGAGTCAGTCAGTTTTGAAACTCCTAATAGGTGTCGGTCATTAGTGCTCATGTATCTTGGAGTGAATTCCGTTAATTTTGACATGAGCCGCTTATGTTGACGTGACTCATGTATCTTGTAGTGGCATCCTGTTTATGTTGACGTGAGCCGCTTATGCTGACTCGAGTCCGAGGGACATATTGAAACCCCTGACGAGTGTCAATCATAAGTGCTCATGTATCTTGTAGTGACGCCCGTTTAGGTTGACATGAGACGCTTATGTTGACGTGAGTCAGTCAGTTTTGAAACTCCTAATAGGTGTCGGTCATTAGTGCTCATGTATCTTGGAATGAAACCCGTTAATTTTGACATGAGCTGCTTATGTTGACGTGACTCATGTATCTTGTAGTGGCATCCTGTTTATGTTGACGTGAGCCGCTTATGTTGACTCGAGTCCGAGGGACATATTGAAACCCCTGACGAGTGTCAATCATAAGTGCTCATGTATCTTGTAGTGACGCCCGTTTAGGTTGACATGAGACGCTTATGTTGACATGAGACGCTTATGTTGACGTGAGTCAGTCAGTTTTGAAACTCCTAATAGGTGTCGGTCATTAGTGCTCATGTATCTTGGAGTGAATTCCGTTAATTTTGACATGAGCCGCTTATGTTGACGTGACTCATGTATCTTGTAGTGGCATCCTGTTTATGTTGACGTGAGCCGCTTATGCTGACTCGAGTCCGAGGGACATATTGAAACCCCTGACGAGTGTCAATCATAAGTGCTCATGTATCTTGTAGTGACGCCCGTTTAGGTTGACATGAGGCGCTTATGTTGACATGAGACGCTTATGTTGACGTGAGTCAGTTTTGAAACTCCTAATAGGTGGCAGTCATTAGTGCTCATGTATCTTGGAGTGAAACCCGTTAATTTTGACATGAGCCGCTTATGTTGACGTGACTCATGTATCTTGTAGTGGCATCCTGTTTATGTTGACGTGAGCCGCTTATGCTGACTCGAGCCCGAGGGACATATTGAAACCCCTGACGAGTGTCAACATGAGACGCTTATGTTGACATGAGCCGCTTATGTTGACGTGACTCATGTATCTTGTAGTGGCATCCTGTTTATGTTGACGTGAGCCGCTTATGTTGACTCGAGTCCGAGGGACATATTGAAACCCCGGACGAGTGTCAATCATTAGTCCTCATGCATCTTGTAGTGACGCACGTTTATGTTGACATGAGACGCTTATGTTGACGTGAGTCAGTCAGTTTTGAAACTCCTAATAGGTGTCGGTCATTAGTGCTCATGTATCTTGGAGTGAAACCCGTTAATTTTGACATGAGCCGCTTATGTTGACGTGACTCATGTATCTTGTAGTAGCATCCTGTTTATGTTGACGTGAGCCGCTTATGTTGACTCGAGTCCGAGGGACATATTGAAACCCCGGACGAGTGTCAATCATTAGTCCTCATGCATCTTGTAGTGACGCACGTTTATGTTGACATGAGACGCTTATGTTGACGTGAGTCAGCCAGTTTTGAAACTCCTAATAGGTGTCGATCATTAGTGCTCATGTATCTTGGAGTGAAACCCGTTAATTTTGACATGAGCCGCTTATGTTGACGTGACTCATGTATCTTGTAGTGACACCTGTTTATGTTGACATGAGCCGCTTATGCTGACTCGAGTCCGAGGGACATATTGAAACCCCTGACGAGTGTCAATCATTTGGGCTCATGTATCTTCTAATGAAACACGTTTACGCCCTCATGGGCCGCTTATGTTGACATGAGTCAGCCGGTTTTGAAACTCCTAATAGGTGTCAATCATAAGTGCTCATGTATCGTGTAGTGACACATGTTTATGTTGATAAGAGCCGCTTAAGTTGACATGAGTTAGCCGGTTTTGAAACTTCTAAAAAGTGTCAATCATTAGTGCTCATCTATCTTGTATTAACACGTTTATGTCGACACACGTGCCATTTATGTTGACATGAGTCAGCCAATATTGAAATCCCTGATAATTGTCAATTATTAGATACTGTATCATGTATCTTGTAGTGAAACACGTTTACATCCTCATGAGCCGCTTATGTTGACCAGTTTTGAAACTCCTAATAGGTGTCAGTCAAAAGTGCTCATGTATCTTGGAGTGAAACCCGTTAATTTTGACATGAGCCGCTTATGTTGACGTGACTCATGTATCTTGTAGTGGCATCCTGTTTATGTTGACGTGAGCCGCTTATGCTGACTCGAGTCCGAGGGACATATTGAAACCCCTGACGAGTGTCAATCATAAGTGCTCATGTATCTTGGAGTGACGCCCGTTTAGGTTGACATGAGACGCTTATGTTGACATGAGACACTTATGTTGACGTGAGTCAGTCAGTTTTGAAACTCCTAATAGGTGTCAGTCATTAGTGCTCATGTATCTTGGAGTGACACCCGTTAATTTTGACATGAGCCGCTTATGTTGACGTGACTCATGTATCTTGTAGTGGCATCCTGTTTATGTTGACGTGAGCCGCTTATGCTGACTCGAGTCCGAGGGACATATTGAAACCTCTGACGAGTGTCAATCATAAGTGCTCATGTATCTTGGAGTGACACCTGTTTATGTTGACTTGAGTCAGCCAGTGTTGAAATCCTGATAGGTGCCAATCATAAGTAATCATGTACCTTGTAGTGACACACGTTTATGTTGACATGAGCCGCTTATGTTGACGTGAGTCAGCCAGTTTTGAAATCCCTGATGAGCGCCAATAATTGACGCTCATGTATCTTGTATCTTGTCAACCTAAACGCCCGTTTAGGTTGACATGAGACGCCTATGTTGACATGAGCCGCTTTTGTTGACGTGAGTCAGGCAGTTGTTTAAGATGTACTTTCAGGAGGTGACCTGGTTTGGAGTCAGTTCATGCAGTTCACCATTAGGGGGCAGTAAGAATGTTTTCAATGCAATACATGAAGAAATATGATGCAAATCATCGTAACGGTAAAAGACAAAGAAATGTGTTTCACACGCATGTGAAAAATAAATATATTTACTCACGTTGTCTCCATTTTGTTCATTACAGGATATTGAGTCATAATGTCAACATTGTTATTGTGTTGCAAAATACTCACACTTGGGAAACATATTTTGCACATTTCTCTCACAAAAAGTGGAAGTAAAGAGGAGTTAGGTAGAGTATAAACAAAACAAACAGGATACATGACATCAATTAATTGTTTGGGATCTCCCTGCAATTATTAGGGGTGTCAAAAAAATAATCAATTTTCGAATTAATCATGATTCTTATTTATATAAATAGGAGCCTTTTGGATCCATGAGAAATTTAGTGTGATTTTTTTTTAAACTTTCTTTGATCAAAAAACGATAATGAATCAAAATCAATGTTATTATGAATTGTTGACCTATTCAAGGCTCCATTTACTGTACATCTAATATTCCATTTTGTGATTGTTTAGGGGGAAAATAAGACATATTTTGAGTGTTTGCCATAAAAATAAAAAAATTATGTGAGGAAAAAGGGCATAAAACAACTAACCAAACAAAAAAAACATTAAAAAAATAATAAAAATGTGCAAATGAGAGATAGATCTGAAGTTGATCTTGAGATGTATGTGTTGTAAGTAAACATAATAATAAAAGTAATAATAATAATAATAATGCATGACTTATTTTTATCATTTTAATGAGTGGGACCCTTTTTGATCCCTGAGAAACTTTGTGGGATTTTTGTTTTTTTTAACTGTCTTTGTGCCAAAATAATAATGTATCAAAATCAATGTTGTTATGAATTATTGACCTATTTAAGGCTCCGATTACCTTACATAAAAATATTACACTTTGCAACTGTTTTGGGAAAAATATTTCATATTTTGCATGTTTGCCATAAAAAAAACTTGAGTTTCTGTGACAAAAAAATGACAGATAGATCTGAAATTGATCTTGAGATGTATGTGTTGTAAGTAAACATAATAATAAAATAAACAATAATAATAATAATAATAATAATAATGTATGACTTATTTTTAATCATTTTAATGAGAGGGACCCTTTTGGATCCCTGAGAATATTTGTGGGATTTTTGTTTTTTTTAACTGTCTTTGCTCCAAAAATAATAATGTATCAAAATCAATGCTGCTGCGAATTATTGACCTATTTAAGTTCCGATGACCTTACATAAAATATTACTCTTTGTAACTGTTTTGGGAAGAATCTTGCATATTTTGACTGTTTGCCATAAAAAAAAGTATTGCGTTTTTTTGTGACAAAAATGACATAAAACAACCAAACATACAAACAAACAAAAAAAAACATTAAAAAAAATAAAAAATAATAATAATATATCACTTTTGGATTCATGAGAAACTTTGTGGATTTTTTTTTTTTAACTTTTATTTTTGTACCAAAAATAATAATGTATCAAAATCAATGTTTTTATGAATTGTTGACCTATTTAAGGCTCTGATGACCTTACATAAAATATTACACTTTGCAACTGTTTTGGTAAAAATATTTCATATTTTGCATGTTTGCCATAAAAAAAACTTGAGTTTCTGTGACAAAAAGGGCATAAAACAACTAACCAAACAAAAAAACCCATTAAAAAATAATAAAATGTGCAAATGACAGATAGATCTGAAATTGATCTTGAGATGTATGTGTTGTAAGTAAACATAATAATAAAATAAACAATAATAAAAATAATGTATGACTTATTTTTAATCATTTTAATGATAGGGACCCTTTTGGATCTCTGAGAATATTTGTGGGATTTTTGTTTTTTTTAACTGTCTTTGCTCCAAAAATAATAATGTATCAAAATCAATGCTGCTACGAATTATTGACCTATTTAAGTTCCGATGGCCTTACATAAAATATTACTCTTTGTAACCGTTTTGGGAAAAATCTTGCATATTTTGACTGTTTGCCATAAAAAAAAGTGTTTTGTTTTCTGTGACAAAAATGACATAAAACAACCAAACATACAAACAAACAAAAAAACATTAAAAAAAATAAAATAATAATAATAATGATATATCACTTTTGGATCCCTGAGAAACTTTGTGGGATATTTTGCATGTTTGCCATAAAAAAACTTGAGTTTCTGTGACAACAAGGGCATAAAACAACTAACCAAACAAAACAAAAAAAACATTAAAAATAATAATAAAAATGTGCAAATGACAGATAGCTCTGAAGTTGATCTTGAGATGTATGTGTTGTAAGTAAACATAATAATAAAATAAATAATAATAATAATAATAATGTATGACTTATTTTTATCATTTTAATGAGTGGGACCCTTTTGTATCCCTGATAAACTATAATAATAATAATGTATCAACATTTATCGAAACGATAATGATAATAATGTAACAAAATCAATGTTGTTATGAATTATTGACATATTAAGGCTCCAATGACCTTACATAAAATAGTAAACTTTGCAACTGTTTAGTTGTCATAAAAAATAAATAAAAAATCTTGAGTTTTTTTGTGACAAAAAGGACATAAACAACCAAAGAAACAAAGAAACAAAAAAACATTAGAAAAAATAATAAAAACTTATAATCGACAGATTTGAGGTTTATCTAGAGATTTGTGTGTTGAGAGTAAAACATAATAGTATGAGTTATTTTTAATATTTTTATGAGTGGGACCCTTTTGGATCCATGAGAAAGTTAGTGTGATTTTTTTTTTTTTTTAACTGTCTTTGCTAAAAAAATAACAATGTATTAAAATCAATGTTGTTATAAATTATTGACCTAGTCAAGGCTCCAATTACATCACATATAATATTCCACTTTGTAATTGTTTTGGGGAAAATTTTACATATTTTGAGTGTTTGCCATTAAAAAAAGTATTGAGTTGTCTGTGACAAAAAAAAACATAAAACAAACAAACAAACAAAAAAAAACGTGGAAAAAATAAAATAAATAATAATAATAATAATAAACCACTTATTGGGATTTTTTTTAACTGTAATTGCACAAAAAAAGAATAATTAATCAAAATCAATTTTGTTATGAATGATTGACCTATTCAAGGCTCCAATTACATCACATCTAATATTCCACTTTGCAATTGTTTTGGGGAAAATATTACACATTTTGTGTTTTTTCCATAAAAAAAACAAAAGTTTTCTTTAAAAAAAAAAAATAAATAAAAAAAAAAAATAAGATTTCTACTTGATATCAAAGGACCGACCTGAAGTTGATGTGTTGACAGAAATAAATCTTCATATTAAAAAAAAATTTAAAAAATATATTTTAATGACTGAAACCCTTTCAAACTTGTGGGGAGCCCTATATATATATATATATATATATATAAAAATAAAAATAAAAAATAAAAAAGTAAACGTATATATTGCATTGTTTTGGAAGTGAAAGATATCTAAATAGCCTCTTTGGACAGCCCCATGTTTGAAAAAGCTAAAAACAAATTCTTATGAAAAACACTGAAACAAAAAGAATAAATATTTACAAAATCTTTGCTGTGTTTACATAATCAAAAAAGAATAATTAATCAAAATCAATGTTGTTATGAATGATTGACCTATTCAAGGCTCCAATTACATCACATCTAATATTCCACTTTGCAATAGTTTTGGGGAAAATATTACATATTTTGTGTTTTTGCCATAAAAAAAACCAAAAGTTTTCTTTAAAAAAATAAATAAAAATAAAATAAAAAATAAGATTTCTAGTTAATATCAAAGGACAGACATGAAGTTACTCTAGAGATGTAAGTGTTGGCAACAAAAAATCTTCATATTAAAAAAATAAAAAATAAAAAATTATATGTTAATGACTGAAACCCTTTCAAACTTGTGGGGAGCCCTATTTATTTATATATATATATACATCAAAAAAAATGTAAATGTATATATTGCATTATTTTGTAAGTGAAATATATCTAAATGGGCTCTTTGGACAGCCCCATGTTTGAAAGAGCTAAAAACAAATTCCTACGAAAAACACTGAAACAAAAAGAATAAATATTTACAAAATATTTGCTGTGTTTACATAATCAAAAAGAATAATTAATCAAAATCAATGTTGTTATGAATGATTGACCTATTCAAGGCTCGTATTACATCACATCTAATATTCCACTTTGCAATTGCTTTGGGGAAAATATTACATATTTTGTGTTTTTGTCATAAAAAAAAAAAGTTTTCTTTAAAAAAAAAAAAAAAAAAAAAGATTTCTACTTAATATCAAAGGACATACCTGGAGTTGATCTAGAGATTTAAGTTTTGACAGAAATAAATCTTCATATTAAAAAAAATATATATATTTTAATGACTGAAACCCATTCAAACTATATATATAAAAAAATTGAAAAAAAGTAAACGTATATATTGCATTGTTTTGTAGGTGAAATATATCTAAATGGGCTCTTTGGACAGCCCCATGTTTGAAAAAGCTAAAAACAAATTCCTACGAAAAACACTGAAACAAAAAGAATAAATATTTACAAAATCTTTGCTGTGTTTACATAATCGTAGACGTGACCTCGGACGACTGAGAGGACCTGCTAGTCCTGGACAGCGACGGCCTCTCCAGGACGCGCATTTTCCTCAAGATCTGCTGCAGCCTCCCGCGGAACTTCTCCCCCACGAAGGCGTACAACACCGGGTTGACGCAGCTGTGCAGCAGGCCCAGACTCTGCGTGGCGAACATGGCCTGATCCACCGCCATCCTGGCGGGGCACTGGTACACCACTATTTTGGCCCTGAAGAAGGTGTCCGTCATCACGGCGATGTGGTACGGCGTCCAGCACAGCAGGAACGCCACGAACACGCACACGATCACCCTCATGGCGCGTTGCCGCTGGAACCCGCCGCGGACGCGGAGCAGGCGCCGGATGGTGACGCCGTAACAGAAGAGCATGACGGAAAGAGGGATGATGAAACCCAGGGAGTGGCGCAGAACCCTCGTGGCCAGGCGCCAATCGTTGGCGCTGCCGGGGTCGTAAAGCTCGGCGCACACCGTCTGACTGGAGTCGCTGGAGGAATAGGAGGAGTAAAACAACCCCGGAAGGGAGAGAAGGGCGCCGATGGCCCAGACCGCCGCGCAGATGGTCCAACTGATGAGCTGCCGGTTGGACCGCCGGGCCTCCATGGCTCGCACGATGGCCATGTAGCGGTCCATGCTGATGCACATGAGGAAGAGGATGCTGGAGTAGAAACTCAGCTCCTGCACGATGGTGATGATTTTGCACATGGTGTCGCCGAACACCCAGCCCCTGGTGACGGAGGTGGCCCAGAACGGGAGCGTGACGGCCAGCAGGAGGTCGGCCAGCGCCAGGTGGAGGAGGAAGAGGTCGGAAGGGGGCAGCGTCTGCTTGCTGAGTCCGATCACCAGACCCACCACCAGGTTCCCGGGGATGGCCAGGAGGAAGACGGCGATGTAGAAAACGCAGACGAAAACCGTCACCGCGTCCGGGATGGAGAAGGGGCTGCAGGGCTGGGTCTCCGGGTCGATGACGAATTCCGTGTCATTGTAGGTGAAGTTGAGTTCCTCGTAGATGGAGTAGAAGTCGAAAATGAAGGACTGGTCTGGTGGTGAGATCGGAACAACAGCGTGAAAAATCACGTCGAATAATCAAAGTGTGGCTCCATCTAGTGCAGGGGTCGGCAAACTACAATGTTGAAAGAGCCATAATGGATCAAAAATACAACAACAAAAAATCTGTCTGGAGCCACAAAAACATAAAAACCTTATATAAGTGGCAACACATGCTGTAAGTGTCTATATTAGCTATAACAGCCTACTATCAAAATGATTTTAAAAGTCTATATAAGCGTTATAAAGAAGGCAACACATGACGGAATGTCTATATTAGCTATAATAGCCTATACTATCAAAAAAATACTTTAAAAGTCTTATATAAGTGTTATAAAGAAGGCAACACATGATGTTAGTGTCTGTATTAGCTACTATCAAAATGACTTTAAAAGTCTTATATAAGTGTTATAAAGTGGCAACACATGCTGTAAGTGTCTATATTAGCGATAATAGCCTACTATCAAAATGACTTTAAAAGTATTGTATAAGTGTTATAAAGAAGGAAACACATGACATAAGTGTCTATATTAGCTATAATTGCCTACCACCAAAATTACTTTAAAAGCCTTATATAAGTGTTATAAAGAAGGCAACACATGATGTAAGTGTCTATATTATCTATATTAGCCTACTATCAAAATGACTTTAAAAGTCTTTATAAGTGTTATAAAGTGGCAACACATGACGGAATGTCTATATTAGCTATAATAGCCTACTATCAAAAAAATACTTTAAAAGTCTTATATAAGTGTTATAAAGAAGGCAACACATGATGTTAGTGTCTATATTAGCTATTATAGCCTCTTATTAAAATGACTTTAAAAGTCGTATATAAGTGTTATAGATAAGG
>NC_084578.2:13672500-13697500 GCF_033978685.3 Nerophis lumbriciformis
ATTGTTTTTCTCAGCTTTTCAACAGACACGTTCTTTCCAGACTTTGCAGTCTCTCCAATACTCCTCTTCCTCCTGCTCACTGTTAAAGACAACAGATGATTAGATTAACACGTACCACCTGTGAAATCTAATCACCTGCCAGCTGTGTCTCGCCGTCAGCATACGCCAACGCCCCTATCCGATGGTGCTCGTCCTCAGCACCATAGACAGCGGCGGTGACCTTTTTCTTACCTTCTGGTACCTGCTGATGTGTATTTGGGATCTGCATAAGTCCTGAAAATTTGTGCGCTTCCGCCTTTAGAGTCCGTGCGACGCCGTAGTCGATAAGCTTCTTCTTTTTCTCTATTTTCTTGTTATGGGACATTCATCCTCCCCTGTTGCCATTTCTAATATAAAGTAGTGTAAAGTTCTTACTTATATCTGTCAGTAAACTCGCCATGAAAGCGCTAAAACATACCGGTGTAGTGAGTTTACATTATTCACCCAAGGAACTTTAGTTATTAGAGAGTTCCCAAGTTTAAAAAAATATATATTATTATAATTTTTTTTCTTCTAATTACATATATACCGGCCAAACATTTTTCAACCCAATGTGGCCCCCACATTTGACTTATAGTTAGGGACCGAGTCCCTTTGGGACAGAGGACCCTATTGTATTTCTAGCGTTTTATCATTATTATACCGCTGCCTCTTTGAGCTGTAATTTGACCCCCTTAACATGCTTCAAAACTCACATCAGGACTGGTGAAAATTGCGATCTAATCAAAAAACCAAACCCCAAAACTCAAAATTGCGCTCTAGCGCCCCTAGGAAGAAAACACAGACAAAACTGCCTGTAACTCCCAGTAGGGACCGAGTCCCTTTGGGACAGAGGTCCCTACTGTTTTTCTAGCGTTTTATTATTATTATACCGCCGCCTCTTTAAGCTGTAATTTGACCCTCTTAACATGCCTCAAAACTCACCAAATTGGACACACACATCAGGACTGGTGAAAATTGCGATCTAATCAAAAAACCAAACCCCAAAACTCAAATGTGAAAACACAGACAAAACTGCCTGTAACTCCGAGTAGGAATGTTGTAGAGACATGAAACAAAAACCTCTATGTATGTCTCACTTAGACCTAGATTTCATTCACTCACAACCCCCGGCAAAAATCAACAGGAAGTTTGCAATTCCCCCTTCAAAACAAAAGTTGAGTAAAAACAGTCACCTTTTTTCAAACATTATCTCCTCTGCGCGCGTTTGTCGTGTCGGCTTCAAATTAGCACAGGAGAGAGATTGAACCCTTCTGATTAAAAGTTGATGAAAGAGTTTTAATTTGACTTATATCTGTCAGTAAACCCGCCATGAAAGCGCTAAAACACACCGGTGTAGTGAGTTTACATTATTCACCCAAGGAACTTTAGTTATTAGAGATTTCCGGTTGGACGGTTTTTCAAATCAACTTTGGCTTTTTACCCCCTTATATGAATACAAAATATCTATTTGACAAGACGAACAACACACGGATTAAACAATAAACATACAAGATAACTTGAAAAATACACTTAATGGTATTGATCCGATACTAATACCACCCTTGGTATCGGCACTGTGGATACTTGGCTATGTTATGCGATGTTGATTAACAGGATAGATGTTGGGGTTTTTTTTGTTCTTTTTCTTGAAACCCGCCACTTCCCTTTTAAACAGGGGCCACATAGTGTGTGTCATAAGATGTTCTGTCACACGCTTTAACATGAAAGGGAAACCACGGGGTCATGAACGCTTTCAACACACACAAATGAGGAATACAAAATTTAAAAAGTTGCATTTATTAAAGGTCATAAGTATTCCGATCCAACCATCAATTTTCTTCTGCTTATTATTTTTGATAAATGATCATCCCTTAAGGGAAATTCTGTTTCCACTCAATAAGCAATAAGAGTAGATACAAATGTAGTGCAAATAATGCAAACATGTGTACGCTTACAATTTATACATTATAGGTGTAATGAGCACAAATGTTCAAATATTACCACGCGGCCATGGCTGACCACCAATGTTGAGGAAGTTAACGACACGGGTGTTGACATGTGCCACACGTCATATTTCCTGCAGCTGTTTCTCGCGTTTTGGTCTTAGGGCACCTGATTTATGGCTCTTTGAGGGGATCTTAAAGAGTCGTTCCTTTCAAAGAGTTGTTCCGAAGACCGGTTCGTTATTACAGTGCGGTTCATTGGGATTTGGAGAATAGTGAATGCAAGCAAAAATAACTAAAAAGATAAATACACATAGAAAATAATAATAGTTTTGACACACGCACACATGTATATACACTATATGCTAGCAGTCGGCATCTTAATGACTGCAGACGTTGATGACATCTATTAGACAAGAAGCAAGGAATCATGCAGAGACAGAGTTCAATTTTGCTCAATGAGGAGAGACGTATTGGGCTGTACACTCACAGTTCCAACCTACGCCCTAAATCACAGCCCACATGCTCCACTATTTATTCAGGAGCCACAATATATGATTATTCAGAAATGGAAATGTGCTGACACTCGTGATGTCGCCCTGTCTCTGCTTTGTCTGCGTCGAGGTACTCGATGTTCGCCCTTGGCAGTCAGCAGGCCCGGTCTGGATGCAAACACTGATATGAGAGGACTCGCGATCCAAGATTGCAAGTTGTCCCTTTGCACAGATGGAAAAGTACAACTTCAGCACAATTGATGATAACTATAGCAACGGCCTTTAAGCATAAGAGTTATGTGATACATAATTATTCTAACAGTAGGTGATGTTTTATTATGTTTGTTGGCTCTCATGAAGTCTGCAGTGAGTAATAATTAGTGATGAGTAAAAAATAAAAAAGCAAACTTTGTGATGCGTTTTTTAAATGAATTGCACCGTGTATGCTTAATTTCTTTTACATGTAAAAATGAACATTGTATACTATATATATATATATATACATATATATATATATATATATATATATATATATACCGTATATATATATATATATATATATACAGTACAGGCAAAAAGTTTGGACACACCTCCTCATTCAATGCATTTTCTTTATTTTCACAACTGTTTACATTGTAGATTGTCACTGAAGGCATCAAAACTATGAATGAACACATGTGGAGTTATGTACTTAACAAAAAAAGGTGAAATAACTGAGAACATGTTTTATATTATTGTTTCTTGATAATAGCCACCCTTTGCTCTGATTACTGCTTTGCACACTCTTGGCATTCTCTCAATGAGCTTCAATGCACACCTGTGAAGTGAAAACCATTTCAGGTGACTACCTCTTGAAGCTCATCGAGAGAATGCCAAGAGTGTGCAAAAAAGTAATCAGAGCAAAGGGTGGCTATTTTGAAGGAACTAGAATATAAAAACAAGTTTTCAGTTATTTCACCTTTTTGTTAAGTACTTAACTCCACGTGTTCATAGTTTTGATGCCTTCAGTGACAATCTACAATGTAAATAGTCATGAAAATAAAGAAAATGCATTGACTTAGAAGGTGTGTCCAAACTATACATATATAGATACATATACATATACTATATAAATGGCTTCCAAACGAACGGCTCACACCTGGCAAACGGTTGTCATCGTTCATTTAAAAGAGCCGTTCAAAAGACTCAATTCGTTCGCGAACATCACATCTCTATTCCTGTTATATACAGCAGAGGTTTTGATACAAATGACAAAAATGGACCTGTGTGAAGTTGCCTCCAACCTCGTCCAAATCTCCCAAAACTTGTTTCATTCGTTTGTGTTGCAAACATTGTTGGCCTAAATAATATAGTTTTTAGGTGAGACCAAACATTTTTGCAGCACAACGATTGGGACTGGATGACATTACCAGTCAGAAAATGTATTTTCAGAATCAGAACTTTTTTTTTTTGCCATTGTTTGAGAATGGGTTCACAAACTAGGATTTTTTCTTGGTGCAATCGTGCAACATAAAACATTTCAGAAGAACTTAGACTAATAACGACACAAACAAATATTTCTGCAGCAATAAACTTTGCACAGGTTCAAAATGGCCAATATAGGAAAGTAAATAAAAGGTGGGTAATTGATTAGCCTTTTGTATGCTTGTGTTTTGCTGCATTGTGTCGGGGACATTTAGGGGTGCAGTTGTCTGTGGCTACGTCAAAATTTGATGCATGCTTTTAAATGTATTTTGTGTGCGTTATTTGTATTACATGTGTTTAATTGTATTTCTGGATTGTATGTGAAAAATCCAACAAATGGTTTAAAAAAAATAAAGGTCAATATATGCAAAAATGTTAAACAGGTAGCAATGGCACACTTTGTACACCTGACACGCATTGTGTGTTACTTATAGTCCAATGAAATGAGGCAATTTGATCAATATTTAGGTTAATTTGTTTGTAATGTTTGTCAGCAAGTTATTCATACTATTGGCGAATCAGAAACAAATAAAATACTCAAGCTGCTGCTGAATGTATTTAATTGGAAAACATTCAACATGATGATGGCACTAAATTAATTAATTTCAGTTAATCGTATAAAACTTGTGCTTCTCTCATTTCTAAAATGCTTGACAAACTTGGGGGTTTAAACAAAATACGCATTCTATTGTGTGATATGATTTACTGGCACCCCCGCTTTAAAGTGTACCTTTTTCCAAGCAAGAAGAAATGGGGCAAGATTGAAAGATGTGGAGGTGCTTGGTGCAACAAAGGATATGTAGAAAGGGCGAGGGGGTAGGGGCACTTGTAGTGTGCAACACATTGCTTAAAATGGAACTTGAAGCACACACTTGGTTACGTGTCGACTTCCACAGGAAACAAAGGGTTATAGACAAAACAAGCGTGGCACAACCTTTGTTTAATTTATTCACTGAACTGTATTGCCCATCTTGAAGTGGTCCAGCTTCTCATGAAAGGTACAATCGCGGCATGACAAAATGCGAGGGGGGTGGAAAAACTGCTTTGCCTTTTGTAAAAAAAAAAATCCCCAAGTATACATCAACGCTTCCACAGTCAATTCAGATTTGAAGTGAAAAAAAAAAAAAAGATATTTCCATCAGCACTCAGTCTTCTGCACTGTAATTTTCACAAACTTAAGGCCCTTTCCCCCCCCACTAAAAAGCAGAAATATCCTGATTTCAATGACAGCTGAGTTTTCTCCGCTTTGAAGTGAAGAGGAGAAAGTGCAGCGAGTGTTCATTGTAAATGGCACAGAAGTGACAAGTAGGGGCAGAGGACTGACACTTCCAAGTGATCTGGGACACGTCTTTGCACAGCTAATCTGCATCCAAGACTCCTGCAGCTACTCTAACCTGACTGTGCCGGCCCATGTTGAGGTGGAGGAGGAGGAGGAGGAATCCAAACCCCTTTCATCTTTTGGCACGACGTGGGTCCCTGCCATTACTAATGTTAAGTGAAGACTTCGCTGCGGTTTGAGGTCCAGCGACAGAAGCCGGAGGAGCACCGTTGCCGGGCGAGCGGCCGTTTGCTCGCCCAACGCTCCCAAACGCAGAGTCACGGGGAGCGCTTGGCGTTGAGCCGCCGCTGCCATTGTTGTTGTTGTTAGTGGGAGCAAACTGTGACAAGGAACCGTTACCTGTGGGACATAAAACAATATTTTTGAATGTTTCATCCCTTCGAAAAAATATATCCAAAATAAATCACATTTCTCTGCATGCACACGGACGACATGGATGGTACCAAAGTAAGGGAGACTGGAGATTAGGGCTGTGAAACTTTGGGCACACGATTCCATTCAGAATCGATTCTTGATTAAAATTCCAAAATTTAAAAAAAACAAAAACATTGGATTCCAGTTCTATGATTAACTACATTTTTCCATTAAACATATAAACAGCTGTGATAAATGTCTGTATTATTTAAAAGAAAACTGGGTTTTTTGTCATAAAAAAATACCATCATGTGTGCTTACGGACTGTATCCCTGTAGACCAGTGGTTCTCAAATGGGGGTACGCGTACCCCTGGGGGTACTTGAAGGTATGCCAAGGGGTACGTGAGTTTTTTTTTTTAAATGTCTGTCAAAAAGAACTGTGAAAAGAAATGCAACAATGCAATATTCAGTGTTGACAGCTAGATTTTTTGTGGACATGTTCCATAAATATTGATGTTTAGAATTAAGTTCATGAATCCAGATGGATCTCTATTACAATCCCCAAAGAGGGCACTTCAAGTTGATGATTACTTCTATGTGTAGAAATCTTTATTTATAATTGAATCACTTGTTTATTTTTCAACAAGTTTTTAGTTATTTTTATATCTTTTTTGCCAAATAGTTCAAGAAAGACCACAACAAATGAGCAATATTTTGCACTGTTATACAATTTAATAAATCAGAAACTGATGACATAGTGCTGTATTTGACTTCTTTATCTCTTTTTTTTCAACCAAAAATGCTTTGCTCTGATTAGGGGGTACTTGAATTAAAAAAATGTTCACAGGGGGTACATCACTGAAAAAAGGTTGAGAACCACTGCTGTAGACTGTATTGATATATAATGTAGGAACCAGAAATATTAATAACAGAAAGAAACAACCCTTTTGAGCGAATGAGTGTGAATGAGTGTAAATGGGGCAGGAAGGTTTTTTGGGTTGGTGCCCTAATTGTAAGTGTATCTTGTGTTTTTTTATGTTGATTTAATTAAAAAAATAAAATAAAATAAAAAAAAAATCTTGGTTTTTTTTTTCTTTTCTTGTGCGGCCAATCGATCCACGGACCGGTACCCGGTGGTTGGGGACCACTGCCCTAAAGGGAAACCTTTTTATAAGATAGTCAGATCCATTCTGAAGATGCCTAAGTGATTCTTAAGCTTTGGCCCATAAAACATGTTTACTGGTTAGTTTGAGTGTGAGACATTTGCACAGCAGCCCCCTCATCGGGCTGTAGCTGGTACTGCACTCCCTGCTCTGCTCACACTTCTTGCGTGTAAGAGGACAGCTGTAGTGCTGTATTCTGAGGATCATGTCATATTTGGGCGGTATGGCGTAGTGGGTAGAGCAACCGTGCCAGAAACCTGAGGGTTGCAGGTTCGCTCCCCGCCTCTTACCATCCAAAAATCGCTGCCGTTGTGTGCTTGGGCGGGACACTTCACCCTTTGTCCCCGGTGCCACTCACGCCGGTGAATTGAATGATGAATGATAGGTGGTGGTCGGAGGGGCCGTTGGCGCAAGTTTCAGCCACGCTTCCGTCAGTCTACCCGAGGGCAGCTGTGGCTATGAAAGTAGCTTACCACCACCAGGTGTGAATGATTGATGGGTTCTACATGTAAAGCGACTTTGGGTACTTAGAAAAGCGTTATATAAATCCCAGTTATTATTATTATTATTATTATTATATCTAATTTGAACTTTTTTTTTCTTTTAAAATGGTCCTCAGTAGTCACGTACAAATTTGTGTGAATTGTGCACAATTATTTAAATTTGGTCCCCATGAACCATATTAACTCTTTTTCCCCAGGGTCCCCAGTAAGAATGATCAGCACATTACTTCATCAATCCAGAGATTTAAAGACGTGTATGAGCTAACTGGGCAGTGGCCATTTTACCTCATTTTTTTATGCCTCCACAAGCTGTAAAAAGGGTGGTCCACACAAGTGATGATCAAAAACTTGGTCCCCATTACAAATGATAACATGTGTGTGCATGTGTGTGTGTCTGTGTGTGTGTGTGTGTGTGTGTGTGTGTGTGTGTGTGTGTGTGTGTGTGTGTGTGTGTGTGTGTGTGTTTGAGAGCGCGCACTTATCGATGGGAAAATGCATTTTTAGACAATATGATTTGCCTGAGCGGCTAGCAGACCCCGAGAGTAACAAGCAGTAGAAAATGGATTAGAAAGGACAGATTAAATAAATAAATAAATAAATAAATAAATAAATAAATAAATAAAATAAACATTTGGGGATGGGGACGGCCCGTAGTTTGGGTTACCCCTGATCAACATCAACAATATGATTTTTTTTTTTTAATCAATGTTTCTTTTTAATCAATGTTTTTTTCAATCAATTAAGAATTGTTACAACATTTCTTTTTTCTTACACCCCTACAAAAGATGTGAAAATTATGTTTTATGAAATTAATAATGACCAGTGTTTGGAAAATAACTTTAAAAGGTAATTAAAGTTATTTAATTACTCTTTGATAAATGTAATTCGTGGTGGAAGTAATTGCGTTACTTTAAATATCTGTCATGTGCAGTTGAGGTGTTTAATGAGACCAGAGTGTGTATGTGCCTTCCGCCAAGTGACAACGCTCAGACAGAGCAGCTCGGCTGTGTTTGTTAGCTCAGACTCGCAGTTTGCCGGCAGTTACGGCAGCTCTGGTAAAAAATGGCAATAGATTGTGTTTAGAAAGTTAATAAAGAGATTGACTGTGCGTCAATAGCTGTAGTCTCCTTGTCTACAAATGGGGTATTGTAGAATTGCAAGGTTGTCACTGCAATCATTGATTTGTTGTTCATTACTCCCTCGAAGTAGTAGTAGTGTGTGTGTGTGTGTGTGTGTGTGTGTGTGTGTGTGTGTACTTTTATGTTGTTTGCTGTGGGATGTTGCCTCCTAGTTGATATCAAGTTAATTTCAGTGTGGTGCTGGCTGTTGCTTTAATCAGTAAAAAGATATTTCCGGCTTTCAACTTGCTGTGCTGGTAACATAACGGCGTTATTCTGAAAACTGATAATGACATATGCTGCTCTCGGGCTACTTGCCTGTTTTCCCACATGTGGCTGGATTTGTCTTCTGTATTACTCTAACTACCGTACGTCAACTGATAAAAATGAGCAATATTACTAATAATATGTTTCTATTATAACATGTTTAGCAGCCGTGATACATGCAAAAGGAAGTATATTAAAAAAAACAAACAAACCAAAAAAACGTACCTGGTGCAGGAGTTGTACCTGAATTCTGATTGGGCGGAGAGTTTCCCCTCTGATTCTGGTCAGGTTTACCCTGTTTGCAAACAACAAAACATCGGATGAAAAACACTTTTGAAATTGTTTTACATATAAGTTATTACTTGACTGCATAATTAAAAATAACTGACAATACAGTTATAATAACAATGAAAGTCTCCACACTCCTCTTCACCTGATCACTGACCGTATAACAACACTCAGCGGTTAAGGAAAAGTAACATGTAGAGTCATAATTAATTAACATGATTAATCTGCATTGTGATTAATCACGAGTTAACTTGTTATTTTCGACCGCCCTAATTTTAACATGTGGTGCATAGTCAAATATCTTGTACCTGAATTAAACCCTCTGATACTGAACACCAGGATTTTGCAAGTATTAGCAGGCTGAAATGTATATGCTTATTGAATCGGTTTTGTACTAAAAGCGAGGAACCAAACTGCATGTAAAAAATTCACACAAAAGACTTAATTAAAAAAAAAAAACATGATTATGTTGGAACAGAAAAGAAGTTTGTTCTCCAATGTGGGTAAAGTGCACTGCAGTAGGACTCATGTGTTTTATGTTATAGAGAGTGCCTCTGTGGGGACATGTTCTTATAAATAGTCCGCTTTGTATGTTCAATTTTCTTCCACCGAAGGGCAGCATACAGAAAAATCCCAAGGATGGGGAAATTTGATATTTGTAATTGTGTATGCTGGGCTACTTAAAGAAACCTTGCATAGTTAAAATGTGCCTCCAAAAAGGCCCTAATAATTGTAAACAAATACAATTTTATTGTCAGAATGTCATCAAGCAACATTTTTAAACGATTTACTTGAATGCACGTTATTTATTAGCACAAAACTCAGTAAAAGTTTAATTTAAAATTCTTTCAGACTGTATTTTTGGAGTGAAATTTGCCAGCGAGCACAAAAGTATTGATCTGATCACTGACGATGTAACGGTAAAGGAAAAAAAAACGTGTACGGTCAAAATAAATTGCATGATTAATCAATATGTGTTAATTTTTCGTGATTATTCACCTGAGTATTAACCTGTTAATTTTGACAGTCCCAGTTAAAATGCTACTAACATGGAGGAATAGGAGTTTGAATACACAAATAAATATTTTTTAGGTCCCTGAAATATATACCTTCAAGGTAACTAGTTTGGAAGTATGAACTTGAAAACAATTAATCCATGGATTGAGTCCTTAACCAGTTAAATTTCTAATACGCTAATAAAGCTACTTAAAATTGAGGGTTTTTCTAAAGTTAGGATCAGGCGTCCCAAATGTGTTCCATTTGGAGACACTTGCCCTAAGACTCTGTACGAACAAAACTCCATGTCTTTCTGATAGTGCAATCTTTCTGCACACTTCTGTCATTTGATCCAAAATAAAGACCGAAAAAATGTTTTTCAAAGAAACGATGCGCAGCTGAAGCACGGTGCACGTTTTCTTTGTTCACTTTACCCACAACTTCTAATGCTATTTATTACGTCAAAAGCCCAACCCTAAAGCAGCATATCAGTGTTTTCGCAATTTAATTGGCTATTCAATGTGTCAGTCATCATGAAGACTGGATGTAATTGGTCTGAGCTACATATCTCCCAAAGGAAGTTAAGTAAACAGTTTTCTATTGGTTCGAATCTAAAGTTTGTAGTTGAAAGTTGTTTTGGTAGCACTGTGTGGCTAGATCATCCATGCTAATGGACTTCACGATCAACAATGTTAAATGTGTTTTTGATCAAAATTATAGATGTGTCTTTATGGACTAAGTACTTTACTCGAGTATATTTGCTGACCTGCTATCAATGCAACAGGACCTTATATAGGAGACTTGTATCAGCTGGTCAAATACTGTGAGGCTTTGAAGAGGGGCTGAACTCATGTTTTTTTTTTTCTCTGCCTAGTCTAATAGTTGTGTTTGGGGAGCCTGCTGTTACAATTGTATCCTGAAATAATCATTACCAGCCAAATCTTAGGGAATTAAGCTTTTAAATGATGTGGAACATTGTCTATTACAAATGTTTGCAGAAATTTTGGAAATTGAATTTTTTTAAATTTTTCCTATTACTGTACTATATAATAACTAACAATGTATCTTATTAATGAAGTTACTTTTTTTTTTTTTTTTACAATATGCAGAGGATTTAAAAAGGGTAAAAGAAAATGGCAGTCTGACCGCACTTTGGACACCACCGCTCAAATGCGTTGCGTATTCTGATATCAAATGTGATCTGACCACTTACCGATTTATTTTGCTGGTTTGCTTGGGCAATCAGCTCTGCATTTGGCTCACTAAAATTGGGCACTTCTGAATACACCATACAAAACCTGAAGGACATAAAACATATTTCAATATAGTAAAACCTCATATATTCAGTTTTGTTGTACAAAATATTTTGTGAAATTTACTGGGGTTTTTTGTAAAATATGGATTAATATTTAACCTTTTTTTTTTGGAAGATTTATTCTTTAAAGCGTTGGGTCTAAGACCCCACTCCTCATGTTGTGGTTTTGTGTGAAACATTTAGAAATTATAATACTTATATACACACTTTAACAGTGTTTTACAAAATTCTCCAAGACTAAGATTGTTTACCTAGAAAATGGCATGTTTATGCGTAGATTTATTCTTTAAAGCGTTGGCAATTCTCCAAGACTAAGATTGTTTACCTAAAAAATGGCATGTTTATGCGTAGATTTATTCTTTAAAGCGTTGGGTCTAAGACCCCACTCCTCATGTTGTGGTTTTGTGTGAAACATTTAGAAATCATAATACTTATATACACACTTTAACAGTGTTTTACAAAATTCTCCAAGACTAAGATTGTTTACCTAGAAAATTGCATGTTTATGCGTAGATTTATTCTTTAAAGCTTTGGCAATTCTCCAAGACTAAGATTGTTTACCTAGAAAATGGCATGTTTATGCGTAGATTTATTCTTTAAAGCGTTGGGTCTAACCCCACTCTTCATGTTGTGGTTTTGTGTGAAGCATTTAGAAATTATAATACTTATATACACACTTTAACAGTGTTTTACTTTCTGTCTGCTACAAAATCACAAAAGTTATCTATTTATTGTTCATATCTTTGTAAGGTAATAAACCTACAAAAATTCAAAAGGGATCAATACATTTATCGAGGTAATGTCCAGAACCAGTTAAAAGCGATACACAACTGTACATGGTTATGGATGTATGCATGTGTATAGTACAGTACAGCGCATCCTCAAAGTATTCACAGCGCTTCACTTTTTCCACATTGTGTTATGTTACAGACTTACTCCAAAACGGAATAAATACATTTTTGTCCTCAAAATTCTACATACAATATCTTATCATGACAATGTAAAGCTTGTATATTTATAAAAAATAAAATAATACAAATCACATGTAGATATGTATTCACAGCCTTTGCTCAATGCTTTGTTGATGTAATTTTTGCAGCAATTCCAGCCTCAAGTTAGGGCTGAACAATTAATCAAATTTTAATCGTGATCACAATTTTGGCCCCTACGATTAAATGAGGGTGATTGTCAGCAATATTAACCATTAAAAAACAGGCTCCACTGCATTTCAAACCAAGCAGGTTCACAACAATCAGTCGGCCAGCCACTAGGGGGCGACCGATAGACAGTGGACTCATGTGAGAGCCAGTAAGAGTAAGTGACAGAGGTCAAAGGTAGATTAACCAGTGGTGCCAATAATTCTTAGGAAAAATAAATGCATTATTACATCAGTGCCCTCCTCTCCTGCAGAGTTAACCACAGGGTACCAACAGGCACGCATTTTAACCCCCAAAACACGACCGCACGCCTTGCCGTTGTCTAGGCACTCACGCTCATTTCCCAGAGCCCGGAAATCCTCAGATGAACCAAAAATAAACAATGCCAACGAGTTGCACGGCAAAGCTGCGTTGGTGTGCACAAATTATCGAGTTGCGGTGACACATTAGGCATTAACAACACTTCTTTTCTCAACCGACATCGTTTGAGCGCCTTGGAAAGATGGTTGCTAAGGGAGTGGGCCACCCGCCACCGGCGCAAAACCCAGACGAACAGCTACAAAAGCAGGGGTGCTTAAAATAAAGACTACCATAACATCAACCCTACACTGAGGGACCCTGTACCCATCCACCTCTCAAAAATTTTCCAAAATGACAGACGTAATAGCGTTTTATTTGGCCAAAGACATATGTCCTATTTATACTGTGAGCAGTAAAATCAATGTGTTCCTTTCTAGGTGTCTTTCGTGCATGATCTTATTTTTTTTTCACTTGTCTGCACTTTATGATCGCACTTTGCAATGGCATATTTTATTTTAATTAGCCATTTGTGTTTTGTACATGCTATTTAATATTAATTTTTTTAATAATTTAATTTTAAAATGAAAGCCAAATTTACATAATGTCTAAAATAGAAAGTGCAACAAATGTTTTATTAACAGTAAATGATCGTAATTATTAATCGTGATTTCAATATTGGTGAAAATAATTGTGATTATTATTTTGGTCATAATCGTGCAGCCTTTTTGAATACGATGCCACAAGCTTGGCACACCTGTCTATGGGCAGTTTTGCCTATTCCTCTTTGCAGCACCTGGCAAACTCCATTAGGTCTACCTACCGTATTTTTCGGAGTATAAGTCGCACCGGCCGAAAATGCATTAATAAAGAAGAAAAAAAACATAAGTCGCACTGGAGTATAAGTCGCATTTTTGGGGGAAATTTATTTGATGAAACCCAACACCAAGAATAGACATTCGAAAGGCAATTTAAAATAAATAAAGAATAGTGAACAACAGGCTGAATAAGTGTACGTTTAATGACGCATAAATAACCAACTGAGAACATGCCTGGTATGTTAACGTAACATATTATGGTAAGAGTCATTCAAATAACTAGAACATATAGAACATGCTATGCTATATCTGTCACTCCTAATCGCTAAATCCGATGAAATCTTATACGTCTAGTCTCTTACGTGAATGAGCTAAATAATATTATTTGATATTTTACGGTATTGTGTTAATAATTTCACACATAAGTCGCTCCTGAGTATAAGTCGCACCCCAGGCCAAACTATGAAAAAAACTGCGACTTATAGTCTGAAAATACGGTATGTATGTGGGATTTTTTTTTTTTAAATAAATTTGCTAAAGTAAAAAAATACTTCTCACATTGTCATTTTGGGGTATTGTGTGAATAATTTTGAGAACAAAAATAAATATTCTATTTTGGAATAAGGCTCTAACATAACAAAATATGGAAAAAGTGAAGCGCTGTGATTACTTCCTGGATGCACTGTACCTCAAAGTTCCAAATATCACCGCCGATAATCGGTCGATTTCTAGATTTTAGGCCATTGTCGCCAATGCCTTCTCCCATGGTTACTATAGCTTTGCCCTCCATACCCTGTGTATTTTTCAGGGCTGTTAGCACCCTACACGCTCGATGGCAAGACTATATTTCCTAAAATTGGGTGCATTTCTACAGCTGTATATAGTCATCTGCAAAAGAGGCGTAAATCTTCCTTCAAAAAGCAGATACAAGCAAAAAAAAAAAAAATCAAATTATGCCATGGAATAGATTTGTATACCGTATTTTTCGGACTATAAGTCGCAGTTTTTTTCATAGTTTGGCCGGGCTCCAGTGCGACTTATATATGTTTTTTTCCTTTTTTATTATGCATTTTCGGCAGGTGCTACTTATACTCCGGTGCGACTTATACTCCGAAAAATAAGGTACTTTATAAAAGAAAGATGTGTCTCGTGATATCAAGAATTATACGTCGGTCGCGTTCCCAGACATCTCAAACTATTGTGCTCCAGACGCCATTCTACACGGCAAAACAGATGTAAACTTAGAAAAACACCGACGTCTACAACTTCTTTATGTGATGCTGCATCAAGGAAATTGGTATCAAGACTCTCCCAGATAAATATGCATCATTTTTGCTCGGGTAAGGTTGCATTTCATGATTTAACTTTGCGTCTACTGCCAAGTTTGTTGTTGCATGGGTAGTTTACGAGTGGCGTGTTTTCCCCCGAATTCATCAAAATATAACTATATATGTCAACATTGTGTACCGGTATGTGCTAAAAGCTTCATTTATGATTGTTGCCTTTGGTAAAAGCTTAACTCTTTCAGGTTTTGCTCACATTTGCTTACTTGACTAGACTCGCCTAATTAGTATTTTGTAGCAAACATTGTGTTTAAATATCAAGATTATACTTAAAATGGAAATAATAAACGTTAAGTATATCAAACAAACATTTAACGAAGTGATCACTGCAAATGTATGCATTCCTCGACTCTGCTCCCTTGTAATGGAACGTGAGCTGCTTTTCTCGTCGTCGTCGTCTCGTAAAATCTTGCACCCTTTCGCCCCTTTTTGATTACCTCTCAAGGACCTCTGATGGAACGTTTATCCTTTTCACGAGTTGAACGGTTTGTACAGCCGAAAACACAGGCATAGGGCATTTTTCCTTAATGAAAGGCTACCGTATTTTCCGAACAATAGCACCGGATTATAAGGCGCACTGCCGATGAATGGTCTATTTTCGATTTCAATAACTAGAGATCCTTGGGTGAATAATATAAACTCACTACACTGGTGTTTTAGCGCTTTCATAGCGAATGTACTGACAGATATAAGTAAGAACTTTACACTACTTTATATTAGAAATGGCAACAGGATGAATGTCACATGACAAGAAGATAGAGAAAAAGAAGAAGCCTATCGACTACGTTGTCGGTACGGACTACAAAGATGGATTTTTCAGGATTTCTGAAGATCCCAAATACAGATCAGCAGGTACCAGAAGGTAAGAAAAGTTGCTTTTGCATAATATTGCGAAACAAAACGTCAGATAACATGTCTTACCTTATACACACACCATAATAATACAGACAATCCACCAAGCGGAGCGGCTTCATAGCTTACCAAAGTCGTACTAAAACATTTAGATAGATTTTTGAGCACCTTGTGTAATGTTCTATAGTTTCAATGGAACATATAAGAATCAACTACCGTTATCTATAAAATGTTGGTGTTGTTTACTTGAGTGATATTGCCATCATACCCCTTCCCTTGTATCTCTTATGTTTGACTGCCATCTGCTGGTCACACTTATCATTACACCATGTACCAAATAAAATTGCTTCGAGGTCAGTGAGCAAAAGCAGAATTATTCCGTACATTAGGCGCACTGTCGAGTTTCGAGAAAAAAAAGGGATTTTAAGTGCGTCCTTTAGTCTGGAAAATACGGTAAATGGTGCCTACTACCCATTGAAAACAGACCGAGCTCGACAATCACACGTATTTAGTGGGCTGGACATGAGCCGAACGTGACGTCAATAATAACCCCACCACACAGACAATAATGATGCACATCGCAAACCACCTTGATCTGAGCGGGCACAAGCCACCGTTGCAATGGAGATAAGTAGGTCAGCAAGATTTTCGCCGAGCTTATTATTGCGACCTAAAAAATTAACGGCAGGTTGACTTACTCTCCGATTTTTTGTAGATCACCACCTCTTCCAGTGTAAAGTGTCAGGCAGCCTTTCCATATCGAAGCATATCTAGGACAGAATTAGTCACATTATATGTAACATGCAATAAAATGGCATTTAAGTTCAAGATGGGTCATAACCACCTCCTCAAAGTGTGTACAGCAGGGGTCCCCAACCTTTTTTGCATCACGGACCAGTTTAATTTAGGCATTATTTTCAGGGACTGGCTTTCCACTTGTGCCAGATAAATACAGCAAAAATAAGCGCATGAAAACGCTGAATTAAAGTTAAAGTACCAATGATTGTCACACACACACTAGGTGTGGCAAAATGATTCTCTGCATTTGACCCATTAACCTTGATCATCCCCTGGGAGGAGAGGGGAGCAGTGAACAGCAGCGGTGGCCGCGCCCGGAAATAATTTTGGGTGATTTAACCCCCAATTCCAACCCTTGATGCTGAGTGTCAAGCAGGGAGGCAATGGGTCCCATTTTTATAGTCTTTGGTATGACTCGGCCGGGGTTTGAACTCACAACCTACCGATCTCAGGGCGGACACTCTAACCACTAGGTCACTGAGTAGGTTACCACTAGGCCACTGAGTAGGGTGTGTGTGTGTGTGTGTGTGTGTGTGTGTGTGTGTGTGTGTGTGTGTGTGTGTGTGTGTGTGTGTGTGTGTGTGTGTGTGTGTGTGTGTGTGTGTGCGTGCGTGCGTGATAAAAATCAACTACAGGCTTCCCAAATGCTGTAATAAATTAAGCATGATGAGTTGACTTGAAACTGTTTAATGTTGCACTTTTTATATGTAGAAGAAAAGTTTTGTAATTTTATTTAATCTGTGCAACAACTTGAGGCAGTTTAATGTTGATTAACGTGGGCAGAATTATTATAGTGTTTCCAATGTAAAAAGGATAAAGCCATTGTTTACAAATTTGGTAAATAAATAACCAAAAAATTTATAATTTTGTTGTTTTCTTACTGTACCGAACATGAACCAAACCGTGACCTCTAAACCGAGGTATCTACCGAACCAAAGTTTTTGTGTACCATTACACCCCTAATATATATATACAGTGTATATATATATATATATATATATATATATATACTCAGTATATATATATATATATATATATATATATATATATATATATATATAATCCGTTCATGAATGAGTATATCCGTTCGGCCACCGTGTTCAATGGAGAAGTCTGATCTACAAAATTTGTAGGCAGCATACTCCTTCCCCTTCGAGCTGTCCTGGATGAATTTAAATTATTTTTTTCCAATAATTTTGGAACTTGCAAGCGTATTTCTTCTTCTTACTCGTCGTCGCCATGTCTCTTCTTCGTTCTTCTGCTTCGTCTCTGTTATGTTTTTGGACATTACTACTTGCCGTAGTTTTGAAGCAATGCATGATGGGAATCCGGATGTTGTGTTGTCAGTGTATTAACATGCCGGCCGGAATAAACACACGCTGAGAAATAGCTCCGTGCCTGCCTACTTTATGGGTTATAGATAAACCTATGGATAACGGAGACATATATAATAGTCTCCTTTTCAGGTGAGAGAGGACGCTAAAGGCAGTGCCTTTAAAGGCCTACTGAAACCCACTACTACCGACCACGCAGTCTGATAGTTTATATATCAATGATGAAATCTTAACATTGCAACACATGCAAATACGGCCAGGTTAGTTTACTAAAGTGCAATTTTAAATTTTGCGCAAAATATCCTGCTGAAAACGTCTCTGTATGATGACGCCGGCGTGTGACATCACGGATTGTAGAGGACATTTTGGGACAGCATGGTGGCCAGCTATTAAGTCGTCTGTTTTCATCGCAAAATTCCACAGTATTCTGGACATCTGTGTTGGTGAATCTTTTGCAATTTGTTCAATGAACAATGGAGACAGCAAAGAAGAAAGCTGTAGGTAAGAAGCGGTGTATTGCGGGCGGCTGCAGCAACACAAACACAGCCTTTGTTTCATTGTTTACATTCCCGGAAGATGACAGTCAAGCTTTACCATTGGCCTGTGGAGAACTGGGACAACAGAGACTCTTACCAGGAGGACTTTGAGTTGGATGTGGGATTGAGTGTGTTGTGCAGGTGTTTATGAGTTGTATTGGCGGGTTACATGGACGGTAGGGGGGAGGTGTTTGTCATGCGGGATTCATTTGTGGCATATTAAATATAAGCCTGGTTGTGTTGTGGCTAATTTGTGTTTATTTACTGTTTTAGTCATTCCCAGCTGAATATCAGGTCCCACCCGCCTCTCACAGCATATCTGAATCGCTCCCACTGCCCTCTAGTCCTTCACTCTCACTTTCCTCATCCACGAATCTTTCATCCTCGCTCAAATTAATGGGGAAATCGTCGCTTTCTCGATCCGAATCGCTCTCGCTGCTGGTGGCCATGATTGTAAACAATGTGCAGATGTGAGGAGCTCCACAACCTGTGACGTCACGCTACTCGTCTGCTACTTCCGGTACAGGCAAGGCTTTTTTATCAGTGACCAAAAGTTGCGAACTTTATCGCCGATGTTCTCTACTAAATCCTTTCAGCAAAAATATGGCAATATCGCGAAATGATCAAGTATGACACATAGAATGGACTTGCTATCCCCGTTTGAATAAGAAAATCGCATTTCAATAGGCCTTTAAGGCACGCCCCCAATATTGTGGGCGTGGAAGTTGGGATAAATTCGGGAGAATGGTTGCCCCGGGAGATTTTTGGGAGGGGCACTGTAATTCGGGAGTCTCCCGGGAAAATCGGGAGGGTTGGCAAGTATGGATGCGCAGCCCGGTATCAAATGTGTCACGGACCGGTGGTTGGGGACCACTGGTTGTAACACCTCAAAACGGTTGTTAACACAGCCAAAAAAGTAATGTGACGCCGCCTTACCCTCTAGTCAGCTTGATGATGTCCCCTGGCTGAATAAGACTGCCCAGTTCATCCCAAACGGAAATAGCGATGCTCCCACTCTTGTCCGCCACCTTACACGATCGTACTTCGTGGCCATCTTTTGTTTTGGTGACTCGTCCTATGTGAACAAAAACAATAACAAAAACAATAACATCATCAGACATATGTTTTGGAAAAAGCAAACCAAGCAATCAAGACGTCATCGCGTTAGCCTGCCTGTTTTTTTTAAGAAGTTCCTGCCAAAGGGGACAGACCTTACTTACCTATTTCCAAAACGATGAATACAATATTAAGGTTTTTCGATCCGGGCTTTACGTCTTTAAGTAAGAACAGTGCCTCGGTTGTTGGTGCGGCCATTGTCTGTGCGGGGACCTTCTTGACACTTGCACGGCTAGCCTTACGCTGCAGTTTGAAGCTACATTAGCAGAAACACGTCTGTTATTAAGACGGTTCCACAAATGTCTCTACACGCAAGGACTGCTCTCCTAAATGGCGAAGTCATATGTAAATTAAGACGATATAAGTCAACTTGATAACGCCGCTAATGTTGCTAATGCTAGTTCGCTGAATGAGTTACTGAGCTAGCTCGTCGTTAGCTTCTTTTCTTTCGTTTTCGCGTCGAGTCTTTTGGCATATTTTTACTTATGACTAAAGTCAATTATGAATTGTGTCAGTATATATTAATTAGGTGAGTAAAAAAACGCAATTATATGATATTATTATAATAGGTTAAAGTATTGAATCTAGCACTACAGTGAGCGGGCGTAAACATAAAAGGGTAAATAGCAGGCTGAAAATGTAAAACTAACCTAGTGTTTTCTATTAAAGAGTATCCGACTGAAATTGACGATATATATATTTAAGTTGATAAAAACGAAAGTGAAGCGCTCTGCAAGTTTTAGTTGGCCGTTCATTTAGCCATGCTTCAACTAGGAACTGCGTCACTTCCGGCTGCCAGTCATTTATACATGACGGCCTGTTCCACCTCTCCCGACACACAGGGGGGTGTTTGGGTGGCGAAATGGTGTGTTCCTCGAACAGAAAGTTAATAAAGTTTTTATTCTATTTTTTTTCCCATTTATTTTATTTTTTTTAATAATATTTATTTATTCATTTGATAGGGAAATTATATTATAATACAGGTACTGAGAAAACAGAAACTTTTTTTTTGCCCCCCCCCCTTAAAAAAAAAAAAAAAATACAACAAAAATTAAAAAATGACTGCAAAATAATGATTTAAAAAAATAATACCGCCCCCCGTCCTACATTCCAGTCACAGTGGGTAGCAATGTACTGCCTTCCTATTCACCACAAGCAGATAGCAATAACTGACTAAAAGGGGGGGAAAAAAGTAACAACAAAAATAAAAATCAGAAACACACAGAAAAATGTCACTGAATAAAAACAACAACAAAGAAAAAAGAGTTGAGGTAAGTAAAAAGGTTCATTGTCAACAGTGAGCGTCACATTTATCCTATACTGTCTTTAATTTAGCTATGTAACTAAATTTGGATTATTTATGGAATTTATGTGAGCCCATGGCTTTACGCTTTGTTACATATATATATATATATATATATACATATATATATATATATATATATATATATATATATATATATATATATATATATATATATATATATATATATATATATATACATATACATATATATATATATATATATATATATATATATATATATATATATATATATACATATACATATATATATATATATATATATATATATATATATATATATATATATATATATATATATATAGGCAGCACGGTGGCAGAGGGGTTAGTGCATCTGCCTCACAATACGAAGGTCCTGAGTCGTCTTGGGTTCAATCCCGGGCTTGGGATCTTTCTGTGTGGAGTTTGCATGTTCTCTCCGTGACTGCGTGGGTTCCCTCCGGGTACTCCGGCTTCCTCCCACTTCCAAAAACATGCACCTGGGGATACACTAAATTGGCCCTAGTGTGTGAATGTGAGTGTGAATGTTGTCTGTCTATCTGTGTTGGCCCTGCGATGAGGTGGCGACTTGTCCAGGGTGTACACCGCCTTCCGCCCAATTGTAGCTGAGATAGGCTCCAGCGCCCCCCGCGACCCCAAAAGGGAATAAGCGGTAGAAAATGGATGGATGGATGGATATATATATATATATATATATATATATATAGATATATATATATATATATATATATATATATATGTATATATATATTGCATTATATTTTAGTTACTTTATTGAGTTAACAAACCCCCGGCGCTGTTTTGTACTGTTTTTGTACTGTTTCTGTACTTGTTTTGATTATTATTGTTTCTTTGCTTGTATGTAAATGTTGCATATTATAAAGGTTTATAAAAAATAAATAAAAACAACAACAAAGAAAAAAAGAGGTAAGTGAAAAGGTTCATTGTCAACAGTGAGCGTCACATTTATCCTATAGTGTCTTTAATTTAGCTATGTAACTAAATTTGTAACTAAATTATTTATGGAACTTGTGTGAGCCTATGGCTTTACACTTTGTTACATATATATATATATATATATATATATATATATATATATATATATATATATATATATATATATATATATATATATACATACAGTATATATATATATATATATATATATATATATATATATATATATATATATATATATATATATGCAAAAAATATACATCTATATCTATAAATATTATATTATGTATATATATATATATATATATATATGCAAAAAATTATATCTATATCTATAAATATTATATTATATATATATATATATATATATATATATATATATATATATATATATATATATATATATATATATATATTCTATTTTAGTTATTTTATTGAGTTTACAACCCCCTGGCGCTGTTTTGTACTGTTTCTGTACTTGTTTTGATTATTATTGTTTCTTTGCTTGTATGTAAATGTTACATATTATAAAGGTTTATAAAAAAATAAATAAAAAAGTTAATGAAATATTCATTTAAATATAGTGTTGTACAAACACATATGTTAAATTAACATCACACCGGAGTTTTTGAAGAAAATATGCGGCGTAAGTAGTTGGTTCTTACCAAATGAAGGCCCGCTGCTAGTCGCAGATAGCAAAATACCGCAAATAAATCGAGAGAGATGTTCTAGTACCAAGGTTAGTCTTTTATTTTATTTTATTTTATTTTTTATTTTTTTAATTGAACAACAAACATACATACACACTCAGTAACCTTGTGGACGGCCTTCCCAGAAGAGTTGTAATTGCTGCAAAAGGTGGACCGACATCATATTGAGAAACAAAATAAATAAATAAATAAAAATAAACATACATTTTTTATAATTCACACAAAAGTCAAGGAACTTTCAACATCAAGGAAAGAAAACAGAAGCAAATACAGATAGAGTATTAAATATTATTAAATAATAATTTAAAATATGAAAAAAAAGGGCTAACTAAATGTTTTAACAAATATATCAATATAAGGGCTTTTGTACTCTGAATCATTCTCCAAGATTTGATTGATAATTGTAAACCATTAAGCCAATTAGAAAATGTAGGCCTTACTTTTATAAATCTACATTCATGCGGAAATCATTTTGCCTGGAGCATAATGATGTTGACAAACATTTATATGTTAGTTGTTTATTAAAAAAAAATACCAAATTTGATCTCTTCTATAGAGAATATGAACATCTCCACACCATCGTTTCTCTGATCTCCTCCCAAAAAGTTTAATGTTTTAATTGTATACCTCCGTTTGAAGCCCAGGAAAAATGACGTCACGAACAGGATTCGAACCTGTGCGGGGAAACCCCATTGGATTTCGAGTCCAACGCCTTAACCTCTCGGCCACCGTGACAGCTGCCTGTGTAAGACATTCATACGCTTTTTTAAACTACATTAGAAAGTAACGAGACACTACGTCGCGTATATTGTATGTACGCTACCTATCATTAAGTATCATACTCAGATGAAGCAGAAATATCGTTATCAGTTTCTCAGAACGCGTAGTGCTGACGTGATGCGGACACAGAGGGGAGACAAACGCCATGAAAACGTGTGCTGCTGTGAAGTGACGTTCAAGAAAATCAGTAATCACACTACCTCACATAAAATACGCCATGACGCCACGTTTCTAGACATAATTGACGTGATTCAGTCATTTTGCAACATTGCCTGTGCATACAAACCCGGCCCATGACATAAACGCTCAGTCATACATCTTAATTTAAATGTAAACTGATTAGGTCCTCATTGAAATCCACTCTTCAAAGTGCTGGCAACAGCAACATTTAAAATATTACAGTGTGTGCCTTTAAGAGTAAGTGCACAACAAATACATTACCTGGACTGGGTCGAACTAGAATCAGGGTGGAATAACAAAAAAGCCCCCCTAAATAATTTGGTGTTAAAAAAAAAAATAAAAAAAAATATATATATATATATATATTAGAGATGCGCGGATAGGCAATTTATCTCATCCGCAACCGCGTCAGAAAGTCGTCATCCATCCGCCATCCACCCGATGTAACGTTTGATCAAAACTGCATCCGCCCGCCATCCGCCCGTTGTTATATATCTAATATTAATTAAAAAAAAAAAAAAGGGTGAAAACTACGCGAATTGCACCTTGTGCAGACAAAATTTTTAGATCGGACACGGAGGAATTAGCGATGTAAAAGACCACGTTGGGACAAAAAAACACAAGTCTAATGCCGTTGCTAGCGATACAAGTGGAAAACTTTCAACGTTTTTCGTCGCCCAAACAGATTCTTTGGATGTGATAAATGCCGAAGTTTTATTTACGGAGGCAATAATTGAGCATGGACTTCCAATCGCACTGGCTGATCACATGGGACAGTTAATAATGTAATGCAACCTTTAAAAATCATTACGCGGTGATCGCGATCCCAAAAATAAACTTTTCTTGCATGATAATGTCCAGAAAATTTCGCTTTATATTACTATAGAGTCCTTTTAACGAATGAGTTTGATGGTTTATCACAAACCTTAAATGAAATTCCATGGCCACCGTCCTGCTCTCTATATCAACCAGGGTGAGCCCCACCCCTTTCGTGAGCGCACTGCGCGCGGAGTGACCCCTGTTACGCGCCCCCGGCAACAGGGGTGGCAAGCAGGTAAGCTGCGCGGGCGGAGCGCGCGGAGTGACCCATGTTACGAGCTCCCGGCCACGGGGGTGGCGGGCAGGTAAGCTGCTTACCTGCTGCGCGTGACGCCGGCCGCGGCGAAAGCGGACAAGGCGGGGTGTCGGTGCGGTGGGCGCGGTAGTGACCCTGGACGTGCGTCGGGCCCTTCTCGCGGATCGCCTCAGCTACGGCTCCCGGTGGGGCCCTCTCGGGGGAAGGGGCCTCGGTCCCGGACCCCGGCGAGGCGTCCCTTCTCCGCTCCGTAAAAGTGTCCATCTCTTTTCTTTTTTTTTCTTCTGTTGTGGCATATGCTGCAGGTGCCTGCTCGTTTTTCGTATGTGGGTAACAACATTTAACTATGTATATATATTTCCGAATTGGTTTAACTGCCACCCGCAAAAAAACAAACAAAAAAAACAAAAAAACAAAAAAAAATCTAATTAATCCGCCCGACCCGACCCGCGAGCGG
>NC_084578.2:13705000-13827500 GCF_033978685.3 Nerophis lumbriciformis
TCTGTACTGTAGTTCACGATAAAACAACTCTAAAACATGTCAACTACCCAAACTCCCCATTCCTGCTCTTCCACATCCTGGCAACAAGGTCACCTCAACAGGCCGTGTTGTTGCCAAAGATTTACTCGTTTTCACAATCAAAAAAAAAAGAAGGAGCACAAAGAGGCTGTTTTTCACATCCAACAGGAGAGGCAGACGAGAGGGAGATAGTTGGACCACTGCCCTGGAGATGCTCCTACTGAAATTGTGAGCAGTGTTTTATGACATCTAAGTTAATGCAGTCTGTGTCAAGTCCTTTAGACCACGCCGGTGATTGTCAAAAGCATTGTTGCAGGAATGTTGGACTACCATTGAACATAACAACTTTGAATTCTCAGGGCAACTGATCGCAACTGGGCTGTCTTAGAAGTTGCTTCGCCTCTCATCCAAGGGTTTCATCAGTTCATGCTCATAGACATAGATCTAGTCTTAGATTGGTCAGATCTAGCTTCTAACCAATCTAATTCTATGAACATGAACTGATGAAGCATACTTGGATGAGAGGCGAAACCTCTTCCAAGAGAAACCAAACAGTCCAGCTGCGATCGATTGAATGCCCTGAGAATACAATGACCTGGATGAATGAGAACATCCGTAGAAAAACAACTTTGAGTTCTCAGAGCATTGAATTGATTGCAACTGGACTGTCTCAGAAGATGCTTCGCCTCTCATCCAAGTAGGTTTAATCAGTTCCTGCTCATAGACTTAGATTGGTCAGATCTAGTCTTTGACATAGATTGGTCAGATCTCGGTTGGCTGAACGGTCAGACTAGTTCTGACCAACCTAAGTCTAGGAGTATGAACTGATGAAGCCTACTTGGATGAGAGGCGAAACCTCTCTCTAGAGAAAACAAACAGTCGAGGTGCGATCAATTGAATGCGTCGAGAATACAATGACCTGGATGAACGAGAACATCCATAGTCAAACAACTTTGAATGTAAGGATCGTTGTCTACTGTGTATCAATGTGTGTACATGAGAATATCTAATATCGAAGAATGGTGACGGTCAACCCTAAAACATTAAGAGGCTTGCTCCACAGAAACCGTTGTCGTAGGAGTCTGCACATTTACTGCTGTCTTGACTTCGCTTTTGTGGTCATCTTCTTCTCCTTCCTCTTCTTCATCCTCACCAACATCATCATCACGCTCTGGGACTGCGAGACCAGCCGAACGATTGCCGTTTAATTCGCACTGGATGCTTGGTGCTTCTCCATTGATTGACAGATCTGCTTTCATGGTGTCCGAGATGGACTGATTCAGCATTTCCCCACTCTTCTGCACGACACCTTCCTGGGGGTGCACCTCAGCCAAAGGGGGTTCTCTATCTAAGCATTCCAGTGGAGGAATCTCCACATGCGCTTCTCCCCCCGAGGCCAGGTCTTGTGAGGGACCCTCGCCATCTCTGGTTTTCTTGGCATTTAACGTTATGGGAGACCCCTTCAATAAAGAGCCTTTGGTAGGACTCTTGGAGTGTGTCGGACTGAGGCTCTTCATGATTTTTTCCCGCTTTTCTGGGGGAACAATCTTGGTGGTGATCTGTGCCATCTTTTTCTCAATGCTCTGGCGTGAGAAGGCCTTCTTAATACTATCGACCTTCTTCAGACTGGAGCGCTTAAACTTGTCGGACCTTCTCTCAAACGATTGGGAAGTACCCGCAGCCCCTGAATCGAACATGCTTCCCTGATCCTCTTCGTCATCCGAGGAAAGGCTGATGGTCTGGAGACATTCATCCTGTGTATGGATGCCATCAACAGAGCTGGCAACCGACAAATTTGGCAGGGTAGATTCTGCATCATACAGGCTTGGTTGAGGGGTCCTGAAGGAATCCTTAACCATCACACTGGTAGGGATCTCATTGTCCTCCTGTTGAGAAACAGACAAAAACAAGGTTAGTCGCATAAGATCCGAATACGGTACTTTTTTGGCACGGACCGAATCTCGCCGGTCCTCCTAGGCACCAATTCTCGTAAAGTCCAAAAAGGTGCCATGATTTGGTTGATTTAAGTGGACCCCGACTTAAACAAGTTGAAAAACTTATTCGGGTGTTACCATTTAGTGGTCAATTATACGGAATATGTACTGTACTGCGCAATCTACTAATAAAAGTCTCAATCAATCAATCAAACCTAGGTTGCGCGTGACATCACTCCCTGTTGCAGACTCAGTCGGCTCTTCGCGCACTTGGGGATCACTCCAGCAGCACTGACAGTGGATTCAGCCGTAAGTTAGGTAAGGCTCCACTTTTCCAAAACGCACTAGCTTGATGTTAATATACATTGACTGTGCTATTGATTAACATGAGTGATTTTAACTTTTTAATTTCAACACCTTCAAATTTGTTAATAAAAACTACAACTAAGATGCACGTTACAATCAAACAGCCGGTATGTAATAAGTACAACACTTACAGTACTAACATTTTGTAGGGCGCAAACGACAGCAACGCACCATAAACTATACACTACTGCCATCCAACGTCTTGGACTTGCAACTTAGTGTCGTACCCGCAAGTTTGACTCAGAAAAGTGACAATGGAACGAGATACAACAACTGGACAGCACTTATCATAACCTTTTTTAAATGTTGCAATAAAAAAAATAGACTTAATTATCAAAAACAATGAATAATTATTAACACATGCATATATACCAAAAATTGGTACCTGCATCATATTGTTTCAATAGTGAAAGGTATCCATCCCTGCTAGAGATGTCCGATATTATCGGCCGATAAATGCGATAAAATGTAATATCGGAAATTATCGGTATGGTTTTTTTTTAAATTATCGGTATCAGTTATTTTTTTTATTATTATTTTTTTTTTTTATTAAATCAACATAAAAAACACAAGATACACTTACAATTAGTGCAACAACCCAAACAACCTTCCTCCCCCATTTACCCTCATTCACACTCATTCACACAAAAGGGTTGTTTCTTTGTTATTAATATTCTGGTTCCTACATTATATATCAATATATATCAATACAGTCTGCAAGGGATACAGTCCGTAAGCACACATGATTGTCCACTAATAGTACTAACCTTTAACAGTTAATTTGACTAATTTTCATTAATTACTAGTTTCAATTGTTTTACTTTCTTTTTTATTCAAGAAAATGTTTCTAATTTATTTATCTTATACATTTTTTTTTTTAAAGTACCTTATCTTCACCATACCTGGTTGTCCAAATTAGGCATAATAATGTTTTAATTCCACGACTGTATATATCGGTTGATATCGGTATCGGTTGATATCGGTGTCGGTAATTAAAGAGTTGGACAATATCGGAATATCGGCAAAAAGCCATTATCGGACATCCCTAATCCCTACTATGTGTCTTGTTGAGTAAATATGTATATCAGAAGGCTATGGAAAAAAATATGAAAAACTATTGGTAAATCTGTAGATAAATGTGCATACTTTACATAAAAATAGGTGTACAATATATGTTCATATTAAATATTGTCAAAATCTGGTATTAAAAAAAAAAGAGGAGCAGATAAAGACAGTCTAATGGAAAAATTCAGTACTCTCAAGAATTATTTTTTAATTAATACGATTTTGTATAATATGGTTGACAAATGGGTGCCAGTTCTATGATTAACTACATCCATATGCTAGATCATTTTTACTTAAAAAACCCCCAACTGGTTTTGTATAATAAAATTCTATCCAAACATTTAATAAAGTCAAATACAAAAAAAAACCTACCCAACAGTTCTCTTTTGTAAAGTAAATCTTTACAGCGTATATGGGCATCACTAATATGATTTGATTGACACCCGTACAATTCAGCACATCTTCAGTGCGCTGAAAACATGTCTTTTTTTCCTTATCATAACCAACGATGTTGACAATCCATCTCAGACTCTGCATTCCCTCAGTGTACTCTTTTAGATCACTCTGCATTAGTAAGATCCATCCCTCATTGCCCCGATGTTTTCCATCCCGAGTTGGCATAAAGGCTTTGCATGTTGACATTATTTATGTGTGAAAAAAAAAAAAAAAATTCTAACCCCCATACAACTTTCCCAAAAAGGGTATTTGCATCATCACTTAATCTAGTAGTCTTTCAGTTGATGATCAAGCGCAGCAAAATTAACGATGGTGGGATTTTAAGGGGGTACGTGCATTTCAAAATCCATGTATAATAGGAACAGATTTATTGAAAAACACAGAAAATGTTCTCTACTTTTCCAAGTGCACTAAAAATGTCAACATCTACCCATGAGTAGGGATGGGTACCAAAACTCAGTACCATTATGGCAATACTAAGTAGATACTAACCTATTAAGGAATAATTTGTGTTAAATTAATGCAAGATCACCCATAAAAAATGTGTATGTTTTCCATTTTGTACGTAACGGTTCAGGCACCGTTTAAAACCAGTATCATTTCAAATCTACCAATTTGGCACCGGTATCAGATAATATGTACACAATACCCAACCCTTACCATGACCGACCAGTGTTTCAGAAGACCCTTATTGAGGTAATAAACAATGAGATGCTATGCATTGAAAAGGGCCCCACCCTGGAGCCAGACGAGGGGGGGAGGCCACACAGGATCATCCCCCAGAGATCCCACCATTGATGGTAAGCAATATAATGGTCTTAAAAGGTCAACTTTCCAATGCCAACAGCTTTTTTTACATACCGTATTTTCCGCACTATTAGCCGCACCTAAAAAACAAATTTACTCAAAAGCTGACAGTGCGGCTTATAACCCGGTGCGCTTTATATATGGATTAATATTAAGATTCATTTTCATAAAGTTTAGGTCTCGCAACTACGGTAAACAGCCGCCATCTTTTTTCCCCGTAGAAGAGGAAGTGCTTCTTCTTCTACGGTAAGCAACCGCCAAGGTAAGCACCCGCCCCCATAGAAGAAGAAGCGCGCGGGTATTACGTTTCATTTCCTTTGTGTGTTTACATCTGTAAAGACCACAAAATGGCTCCTACTAAGCGACACACTGTGGTTCTAGCTTGCCATGCTAATGGCCAGAAACTTCCACCCATGGTGATATTCAAAAGGAAGACTTTGCCAAAAGAGAACTTTCCAGCCGGCGTCATCATAAAAGCTAACTCGAAGGGATGGATGGATGAAGAAAAGATGAGCGAGTGGTTAAGGGAAGTTTACGCGAAGAGGCCGGGTGGCTTTTTTCACGCAGCTCCGTCCATACGACTCCATGCGCGCCCACATCACAGATGGTGTCAAAAAACAAGTGAAGCACACAAATACAACACTCGCCGTCATTCCGGGTGGATTAACCAAAGAACTCCAACCGCTCGATATTGGTGTCAACAAGGCATTTAAAGCATGACTGCGAACGGCGTGGGAACAATGGATGACCGAAGGCGAACACACATTCACTAAGACAGGGAGACAGCGCCGGACGACATACGCCAACATCTGCCAGTGGATCGTAAATGCCTGGGCGGATATTTCGGTCTCAACTGTGGTCTGAGCTTTCCGGAAGGCAGGATTCACGGAACTGCTGGAAAAACAACAGCGACACTGACTCTGATGACTTCGACGAGACGGAGCCGGCCATTTTGGATCCCGTAATTCGCCCAACTATTTAATTCGGACACCGTAGGAGAAGAATTCGAGGGATTTATGAATGAAGAATAACTTCAGAAAGTGAGTGTTATGTTTATTTTGTGTGTTGTGACATTAACGTTCGAGCAACATTAAGTTATTGCTATTGCTCTGCACTATTTTGAATTTTACTATGTTTGTGATTGCACATTTGCACATTACCGTACATTTTGGGAGTGAACAGAGTTGTTAGAACGCTGGTTTTTAATATATTATTAAAGTTTAACTGACCTGACTGTTTTTTTGACATTCCCTGTAGCGCAGTTAGATGCGGCTTATAACACGGGGCGGCTTATAGGTGGACAAAGTTTTGAAATATGCCGTTCATTGAAGGCGCGGCTTATAACACGGGGCGGCTTATGGTGCGGAAAATACGGTACACTAAAGGGCCAGTTTGAGTAATATTCCAAATAACACACGCTAAATAGTGTTTGCAAACTATAACATTGCATGTACTATTAGTGGGTGTGTTGAAGGTGATCTACAAAGACTGCATGTGCAATTGATAAGTGAAAAAATGCACCATATTTTCCGGGCTATAGAGTGCACGTAAGCCGCACATTTTATACGAAAAATAAATATTTTTGCATATTTTAGTCGTATTGGTCTATAAGCCGCAAATATTCCGTTGTGAAATGAGATATTTGTAAATGTTTATTTTCAAATCTTAATTGTTTCTAATTGGTGCTTGCGACAGGGCACTAAAACGGCTGATCAAACAAAACAGAACTAATCGCCATTGACTCACTAGCTGTGGAAGATAGCACTCTAATCAGCGAAACAGACTCAATAACTCCACGGTGACAAATCGGTACATTTACAAAACTTAAACGATTAAAAAAATGCCACTAAGTTAATAATACTAACGCAGACATTTGTAAATGTGCTAGCATATTCGCTAATGTTATTGACGCTCACTTGTTTGTATTACGATAGCACATACAAATGTGCATGAAGACACTCGGACAATTATACTTTCGATTCAAGGCACGAAAGAGTAAGTACATTTTCAACCCACTGCACCTGCAGTGAGGAAAGTCGTCCAAAAGATGCACAAACATTAACACACCTTTTTAGTGTCTCTGTCGGTGTAATATAAAAACTATTTGTTTTAAGCAAAACGTAATGGCCGTTAGCGAAGAAAAATACATAAATCAGCTGCACCGTTTTATAAGCCGCAGGGTTCAAAGCAGCTTATAGTCCAGAAAATACAGTAAATGAGAATGTTGCATGTACGACCGGTGTATTGTTATGTTGTGGAACAGGCGGCACACAACAATAATCTGTGCCACCATTTCTGTGCAACATGAAAGTGTGATCTAGGCCAGTGTTTTTCAACCACTGTACCGCCGTGAGATACAGTCTGGTGTGCCGTGGGAGATGATCTAATTTCACCTATTTGGGTTAAAAATATTTTTTCCAAACCAGTAATTATAGTCTGCAAATGATGTGTTGTTGTTGAGTGTCGGTGCTGTCTAGAGCTCGGCAGAGTAACCGTGCAATACTCTTCCATATCAGTAGGTGGCAGCCGGTAGCTAATTGCTTTGTAGATGTCGGAAACAGCGGGAGGCAGTGTGCAGGTAAAAAGGTGTCTAATGCTTAAACCAAAAATAAACAAAAGGTGAGTGCCCCTAAGAAAAGGCATTGAAGCTTAGGGAAGGCTATGCAGAACAAAATTAAAACTGAACTGGCTACAAAGTAAACAAAAACAGAATACTGGACGACAGCAAAGACTTACTGTGGAGCAAAGACGGCGTCCACAACGTACATCCGCACATGACATGACAGTCAACAATGTTCCCACAAAAAAGGATAAAAACAACTGAAATGTTCTCGATTGCTGAAACATAGTAGATGCGGGAAATATCGCTCAAAGGAAGACATGAAACTGCTACAGGAAAATACCAAAAAAACAGAAAAAGCCACCAAAATAAGAGCGCAAGACAAGAACTAAAAAACTACACAAGAAAACAGCAAAAAATGGCGTGATGTGACAGTACACCTACTTTCAGACAAGAGCTATATTGATACATAGTTGGTTATGGTTTAAAGTCATGTCCAACAATTGCGACAACGACTTTTTACTGAGTTTCGTTTTTTAATGATTTCTGCTGGTGGTGTGCCTCCGGATATTTTCAATGCAAAAAATGTGCCTTGGCTCAAAAAAGGTTGAAAAACACTGATCTAGGCAATATAACCTATTTTTGTAGCACATTTAAAGGCCTACTGAAACCCACTATTACCGACCACGCAGTCTGATAGTTTATATATCAATGATGAAATCTTAACATTGCAACACATGCCAATATGGCCAGGTTAGTTTACTAAAGTGCAATTTTAAATTTCGCGCAACATATCCTGCTGAAAACGTCTCGGTATGATGACGTCAGCGCGTGACGTCGCGGATTGGGGAGGACATTTTGAGACAGCATGATGGCCAGCTATTAAGTCGTCAGTTTCATCGCAAAATTCCACAGTATTCTGGACATCTGTGTTGGTGAATCTTTTGCAATTTGTTCAATGAACAATGGAGACAGCAAAGAAGAAAGCTGTAGGTGGGAAGCGGTGTATTGCGGCCGACTTTAGCAACACAAACACGGCCGGTGTTTCATTGTTTACATTCCCGAAAGATGACAGTCAATCTTTACCATTGGCCTGTGGAGAACTGGGACAACAGAGACTCTTACTAGGAGGACTTTGAGTTGGATACGCAGACACAGTACCGTGAGTACGCTTCCAAACATTTGATCGCTTGCCCGTACGTGCGTGCCGCTAAGTGCATGTCACGTAAATAATTCAATGTATACACCCTGATGATTATCTTGTGTGATGACTGTATTATGATGATAGTATATATATGATAGTATAAATCTGTATCATGAATCAATTTAAGTGGACCCCGACTTAAACAAGTTGAAAAACTTATTCGGGTGTTACAATTTAGTGGTCAATTGTACGGAATATGTACTTCAATTTGCAACATACTAATAAAAGTCTCAAAAAGTCTCACGTACGTAACTTTGGGGAAATATATGTGCTGTATGAACTTTGGGGAGGTGAACGATACTTTGGGCTGTGGGATTGAGTGTGTTGTGCAGGTGTTTGAGTTGTATTGGCGGGTTATATGGACGGGAGGGGGGAGGTGTTTGTTATGCGGGATTAATTTGTGGCAAATTAAATATAAGCCTGGTGGTGTTGTGGCTAATAGAGTATATACTGTATATGTCTTGTGTTTATTTACGGTTTTAGTCATTCCCAGCTGAATATCAGGTCCCACCCGCCTCTCACAGCATCTTCCCTATTTGAATCGCTCCCACTGCCCTCTAGTCCTTCACTCTCACTTTCCTCATCCACAAATCTTTCATCCTCGCTCAAATTAATGGGGAAATCGTCGCTTTCTCGGTCCGAATCGCTCTCGCTGCTGGTGGCCATGATTGTAAACAATGTGCGGATGTGAGGAGCTCCACAACCTGTGACGTCACGCTACTCGTCTGCTACTTCCGGTAGAGGCAAGGCTTTTTTATCAGCGACCAAAAGTTGCAAATTTTATCGTCGATGTTCTCTACTAAATCCTTTCAGCAAAAATATGGCAATATCGCGAAATTATCAAGTATGACACATAGAATGGACCTGCTATCCCCGTTTAAATAAGAAAATCGCATTTCAGTAGGCCTTTAAGGTGCGCCCTGGGAGGAGCCACAGTGAATTTTTTTTTCATAGGAGGAGATATATTAAAATTGTATATCTCCCCTATGAAAGAGAAGAAACAGGATTAAAAAACAGTAGACACCAAAACAAATCGATTGAATTTGTTTTAATCAGCCCCTAATGTCTTCTAGCAGTTATGCAATTATACAATGAAATTGCTGAATAGACTTACTAATATTTTTATTTCAAACAGTCCAAATGTGTTGACATGCATACAGACAGAGGATTCTCTCGCCATCATCGATCATGGCGCAGCTATTTGTGCGTTACTGTGCCAATTTGAACGTACGTTCCAAATATACTAAATATTTCTGCAAAAATAGCGTCCATAACCAGTTTCAGTCTTGATAAATCCCACTGCGGCTGCTAAATGAATATATTGGCTTTTCTAGTATTGTGGTAATCAGCATATATTCTGAATATACATAAAGACAGACATGCTAAATGGATTGCACTCTCTATCTTGCGCATTTAGGAGACACAATCCTCTGCGCACACGCTTAGTAAAACAGCGTTGCGTGTGCTATCAAGTTTTAGTACACGCAAACCAGTTAGGCCCTTTCTGGGAAAAAATACACAGGCATCAAAATGTCAACTCCCATGGATACTTTGAGACAAACAGAAAGAGCATTGCAGTCAACAAATGTTAAAAGTGAGACACGTGCGTGTCGTCAGACATATGTAAACATTGCAATGACATTTTTAAAGGGGAACATTATCACAATTTCAGAAGGGTTAAAACCATTAAAAATCAGTTCCCAGTGGCTTATTTTATTTTTCAAAGTTTTTTTCAAAATTTTACCCATCACGCAATATCCCTAAAAAAAGCTTCAAAGTGCCTGATTTTAACCATCGTTATATACACCCGTCCATTTTCCTGTGACGTCACACAGTGATGCCAATACAAACAAACATGGCGCATAGAACAGCAAGGTATAGCGACATTAGCTCGGATTCAGACTCGGATTTCAGCGGCTTAAGCGATTCAACAGATTACGCATGTATTGAAACGGATGGTTGTAGTGTGGAGGCAGGTAGTGAAAACGAAATTGAAGAAGAAACGGAATCTATTGAGCCATATCGGTTTGAACCGTATGCAAGCGAAACTGACGAAAACGACACGACAGCCAGCGACACGGGAGAAAGCGAGGACGAATTCGGGGATCGCCTTCTAACCAACTATTGGTATGTGTTTGTTTGGTATTAAAGGAAACTGACAACTATGAACTAGGTTTACAGCATATGAAATACATTTGGCAACAACATGCACTTTGAGAGTGCAGACAGCCCAGATTTCATCAATTAATATATTCTGTAGACATACCCTCATCCGCGCTCTTTTCCTGAAAGCTGATCTGTCCAGTCCAGTCGGAAATGCATCTGCTTTGAGTGTCGCAGGATATCCACACATTCTTGCCATCTCTGTCGTAGCATAGCTTTCGTCGGTAAATTGTGCGGAACAAATGTCCAATTTCTTGCCACTTTCACATCTTTGGGCCACTGGTGCAACTTGAATCCGTCCCTGTTCGTGTTGTTACACCCTCCGACAACACACCGACGAGGCATGATGTCTCCAAGGTACGGAAAACAGTCGAAAAAACGGAAAATAACAGAGCTGATTTGACTCGGTGTTTGTAATGTGTTTGAGAAAATGGCGGATTGCTTCCCGATGTGACGTCACAACGTGACGTCATCGCTCCGAGAGCGAATAATAGAAAGGCGTTTAATTCGCCAAAATTCACCCATTTAGAGTTCGGAAATCGGTTAAAAAAAAAAAAGGTCTTTTTTCTGCAACATCAAGGTATATATTGACGCTTACATAGGTCTGGTGATAATGTTCCCCTTTAAAGAATAGTTGTTCCTGCAAGTTGGAATGCATGACAGCCCGCGAGGCATTTTAAGAGTGCTTAAAGTGACAGGATGCCAAAGGTTTTTGTGCAATGTGTCTTTCACGGAGTGGTATTAACATACTCAAAGACCGGGTGGACCAGATGATCTGGACAACTTACTGTATAGTTTTTACACATTCTATGGTCAAAGAATGCGGAGTATTATGAGTAAACAAAGTAAGTCAAGTAAAAGATGGCCTATTAGTTAATGTTCATGTAAAGCTATCCTGTTAAAACCAGATTTTTAACGTCAAAACATGTTTAACTACTCATGTTCTAATTTCAAACTTTTTCTTAAGTGGACATGCACACCCTATGACTTACAATTTATATAAACTTGTGATTTAGAGGGGTTTTAAATCAATGTTTGTGCTGGAAAGTACATTTTAATTGTGTTAAGACAAGTGTTTCAATTAAAATCTTCACCGGGGTTGTTTTTCACTCTGCATTTGATTGGCTTTACTGGTGTGAATATTTTATATATTATATTTCTTCAATTTTGGCATGTTATGGATGACATCATCAAACTGTGCCATGCGCCACAGAGCAATAAGATCAATGTTTCCAAGTTTTGCGTTGGATTTCAAACATTTTAATGACTGGAAGCACGGCTTATGCGAGGGGTATTAAAGTACCAGTAGAGTGGAAAAACAAGTTGCCTCTATATTGAAGCTATAATCATATTTATCTGATTCAGGACACCAAAAGACTTCCGAAGTTTGCGAATAAATAGATATGATCAAAATAGTGTCAATCTCACGGAGATTCCCCAGCCATTTTGAGAGTTAATGAGGAAGGCAGTCATGTGATCTGTAACGTAGCATTAGGAACCACAGATCCCTTCCCCATCAACAACAATAACAATCAAGCAGACTTTGTAAGAGGCAACGATGATTACTTTGGGAATAATTATGATCCAGAACCTTATATTTTTGAGCCCGAATACAAAGAGGATGAGCAATATGTTTTAGAAGCCGAGTACTAAATGGAAGGAGCTTTATTTTAACACTAGTATCAGCAGCATTGCTAGGTGCTAAACATACAAACTAACCATAATAAACCATAATAAAACAAACACTTATTGTAATATTTCCACTCTCGCTGGGATGCCGACCGACGGGGCGCTCACATATACCTAATGTAGCTGAATGTTTGTGTTAATCTAAATAAAATTTTGGAAGTTATTCTATTTTTATTGATGAACGTTTTTTTTGTGTCACCCTAGAAATTGTAAACACAATTGGATAAGGTTTTAATGGATACAATGAAACAAATAAGCATATAAAGTAAGGCTGAAACGACGCGTCGACATAGTCGACATCATCGACGTCATCGGTTACGTAAATACGTCGACGCCGTTTTTATGCTTCGACGCGTCGCATATTTACGTCACACTGAGCGGAGCGCAAAGCAGATGATGCGAGCGGTGCGAGCAAGGGGAAAAAAAGCACGCCAAAAGTTGTCAAAAGTGTGGGAGTATTTCAATAAACGGCCTAATAATGTTGTAGCGGTGAACAGCTGTCTCGTCAGCTGACGCGCGAGCTCGCAACCGTGGCTGTTTAGCAACCATCCAAACCCCACTTAATAAAATTATATTTTATCTTAGAGCACATCCGCATCCCTATTCACCTAGGCAACCCCAGGAAATGTATATAATTCGGCATTATTTCGGCCAGTCGGCTTATAAAATCAGAGCCGATCAGTTTACGTTCACGCGCAGGTATAACGCGGCGCGCTCCTGTCTCATCTGCTGGTGCGCGAGCCCAGTAATTAGACAGCTTTGTCAAATCAAGGAGTACAAAAGACGCCAGCGCAGAGTGGAAAAAGGTTTAGTTCATTACAGATAACCCAGAGTTGTGCCAAAAGTATGTAAGATTTAATATTTCTCTTCGTGGGTGTGGCGCACCTGTTGCGCTGGTGAGATTGGGGGGGGGGGGGGGGGCGGCGGGTTGTGTGCATGTAGCGTGCTTAGTCTGGAGACTAAATACACACAGTGTGTTATGTGACTGTTGTTTAGTGTTGATATTCTTTGCTTAGTTTGATAAATGTTGGAGCAGTTTGCTTCATCAGGAGGGTGAAGTCGCTCAACTTAAAGTGTTGGATTTAAGCGTGTTGGATCATTGGCTGCTGGTGAGGGCATAGAAAAGGGGCATTTTTCTACCAGTAGACAGCGTTTAAGATTGAGTGTTTCACTGCTAAATTAATAATATATTTATATTGAATATGGATTTTAAATATGTATCTAAATAGGTGGTTAATTGGTTAGGTATTTATGTATTTGCATATTGGGTTTTCTGTTGCATTTATCTATTGTGTTTCTGGGTTTAATTGTATTTTATATGTATCTTGGTGCATTTATGTTGAGACAATTTATTTAAAATCTGTTTTAACTTAAAGGGAAAAGATGTGTCCATTTTCTTGCACTTGTTTAATGGTTACGAGTTTGATAGCCTAATTAATAGTTGTAAATTATGGGATTGATAATTGATTGATTTTTTACAGCATGTTAATCTTGTGGTGTTTTGTCCTTAAAGGTTTTTCACCTACTAAAGAAGCTAAAGGCTACTAAAGGCTACTAAAGACAGCTAATGACAGCTAAAGAAACTAAAGTCTACTAACACTGCTAAAGACTGCTAAAAAGACTAAAGAAGAAAAAAGAAGCTGTTTCTTCGTTGGAAAAACTGTTGCAAACTAAAGGAAAATAAAAGGAAAAAGTAACTACGGTCTGGTCTTTTGAGTGAAATCCAGAAGCCACATTCAGCATTGGTACATCCCTTCAAGTGTGGGATAAGCACAGCGAAAAAAGCAAAACACTTGACAGTTGTTGTATGCACACTGTGTCGAGCGGAAATGGCCTATCATAGCAGCACAACGGCTATGAAGGAACATTTGAAAAGAAAACACCCGACAGCGTTCTTGCCATCAACATCAACTAGTCAATCGTCCGCGTGAGTATACGTTGTCATCATTACACAAAATCATGAATTTGTCATTTGTATCTGCGTTGTAAATTCATAAACTAAAACACTGTTTCGCTCTGAGAGGCGCGTTTGGCGTGCCTGTTCAGTGTTTACAAAGATGCGCTCCTCTTTAACGCAAACGTTAATTAGTTGTGCAAATACCTTTTACAACATTAACAGTTACATATACTATGTACAAACAAACAATTAACTTTCACTTTAATCATACTATCATTGTGTTATTAAGCAAAATAAGCAATACTTTTACTTTTGTTGAAATGTTTACACTGTTACAGAATATTTCGTTTTGCACTTTTTTGTATTGAATGTTTATCTTTATTTTTGCACATTTTAAAGCAAAATAAGCAATACTTTTACTTTAGAAATGCTTATACTATTGCAGAATATTAAGATTTGCACTGGATGTTTACTTTTATATTTGCACATTAAAAAGCAAATAAGCTACTTTTAATTTTGTTAAATGTTAAAAGTTTTAAATGTTTACATTGTTACAGAATATTTTGTCATGTTGTTGTCAATGTTGACTGAGTGGCCATACTTTTTTTTTTTTGTAAATAAAAGTCATGCCTTTTGAAAAAACTGGCCTACATTTATTTTTTCATCTTCATTTTAAATAAAAAAATAATCGGTAAAAGGAAAAATAATCTATAGATTAATCGGAAAAAAAATATAAAAAAATCTATAGATTAACCGATTAATCGAAAAAAATAATCTATAGATTAATCGATAGAAAAATAATCGTTAGCTGCAGCCTTAATATAAAGTCAACCTGATTTTCCAATCTACTGGGACTTCCTTCAATACTTCTAATTGAATATCCCACCTCTGAAAGAACGATAAGAATAAAAAACCTGGAGTACGGAAAATTAAAACCCAGTTATACGCACTTTTGCTGGACAGTATTGACATATTGGATCTCGATAAGAAGTAGGGCTGCAACGATTAATCAAATAATTTGATTAGAAAAAAAGCTTTAATTTATATTCTGGTGCCTCGTTAATCGTTTGAGTGAAACTACTGTAATAAAAAAATGTATAAAATATGGACTGCAATAGGTGACTGGAACTTGCAAAAGAGCGCACAAAAGAGCGACAAACAATGAGAATTTTTTTCATTTGTCAATTTTTATTTATTTATTAATGCACACATATTAAAAGTTTGATTTCAACATGGATGATGTGCATTTATTAGAAACAAATAAAGGTTAGGGTAACCAGAAAAAATATTGATTTCAACTATTTTCCTGAAATACGCATTGAGGCTATAAAGTGTTTTATCCAATTACTCGATTAACTGGACAAACTAATCGATAGATCAGTCAGTTACTAATAAAATAATCAATGCTGCTTACCTATTTGTAAGTATAAAAAACTTTGATATAATCTTGACTCAGAGTCAAATATGTACGTGTGTCTGATTAAGGTCCGCATTTTTATCTTACGACTACGGAGATTGTACTCGATAGGGAATGTAGGAGGTCAGATCTTTATGCTCGAATATCGATTTTCAAATCAAATTTCGATACTTTTGATGCTTAAGTTATTTGAGATAATGTCAATTATTCACAAGAACACAGTGTAAAGTAACTTAATCATTGCGATCTTGTCTAGACAAAACGCAATTGGTGTTAAAGGGGAACATTATCACCAGACCTATGTAAGCGTCAATATATACCTTGATGTTGCAGAAAAAAAGACCATATATTTTTTTAACCGATTTCCGAACTCTAAATGGGTGAATTTTGGCGAACTAAACGCCTTTCTATTATTCGCTCTCGGAGCGATGACGTCACATTGTGACGTCACAAAGGGAAGCAATCCGCCATTTTCTCACTTTCGTCGGTGTGTTGTCGGAGGGTGTAACAACACAAACAGGGACGGATTCAAGTTGCACCAGTGGCCCACAGATGCGAAAGTGGCAAGAAATTGGACGAAATTTGTTCAAAATACGAGGCTGTGGGGAAAGCCGACGGAATGGTCAGTCATTTGTTCCGCACACTTTACCGACGGAAGCTATGCTACGACAGAGATGGCAAGAATGTGTGGATATCCTGCGACACTCAAAGCAGATGCTGACATCAACTCCAAAACTGGACGGATCAGCTTTCAGGAAAAGAGAGCGGATGAGGGTATGTCTACAGAATATATTAATTGATGAAAACTTTATTCATTACTTGCGGTTTTACGTATATTATGCATAAACTGTGTTTACCAGTAATTTAGCTTAAAAACATTTATTTTTGTCAATCATTCGAGTACATTCGGGTAGTCTTGTGTAATGCAGTATTTTGTGACTATTTAGGTATGGTTAACCTGAGTGCTGAAATCGTGGAAAAATATATGTTCTTAGCGCGCCTGAAATGGGCTGTCTGCACCCTCAAAGTGCATGTTGTTGTCAAATGTATTTCATATGCTGTAAACCTAGTTCATAGTTGTTAGTTTCCTTTAATGCCAAACAAACACATACCAATCGTTGGTTAGAAGGCGATCGCCGAATTCGTCCTCGCTTTCTCCCGTGTCGCTGGCTGTCGTGTCGTTTTCGTCGGTTTCGCTTGCATACGGTTCAAACCGATATGGCTCAATAGCTTCAGTTTCTTCTTCAATTTAGTTTTCGCTACCTGCCTCCACACTACAACCATCCGTTTCAATACATGCGTAATCTGTTGAATCGCTTAAGCCGCTGAAATCAGAGTCTGAATCCGAGCTAATGTCGCTATATCTTGCTGTTCTATCCGCCATGTTTGTTTGTATTGGCATCACTGTGTGACGTCACAGGAAAATGGACGGGTGTATATAACGATGGTTAAAATCAGGCACTTTGAAGCTTTTTTTAGGGATATTGCGTGATGGGTAAAATTTTGAAAAAAACTTCGAAAAATAAAATAAGCCACTGGGAATTGATTTTTAATGGTTTTAACCCTTCTGAAATTGTGATAATGTTCCCCTTTAAATGCTTGTTCACTGTGCTGTGCTAAGTCTTTCAGTCTGTCATTTGTTTATTTAAGACAATTACTGGCAGTTAAAATGAGTCACTCAGTATTATAACACATCAAATGCATGTATGTTTTTATTGTAGGTTATTTGGCGCTACTACAAACAAAGAGTTAGTGTGGAAATAACTACAAAAAGGGACGGCGTGGTGCAGTGGAAGAATGGCCGTGCGCGACCCGAGGGTCCCTGGTTCAATCCCCACCTAGTACCAACCTCGTCATGTCCGTTGTGTCCTGAGCAAGACACTTCACCCTTGCTCCTGATGGGTGCTGGTTAGCGCCTTGCATGGCAGCTCCCTCCATCAGTGTGTGAATGTGTGTGTGAATGGGTAAATGTGGAAGTAGTGTCAAAGCGCTTTGAGTACCTTGAAGGTAGAAAAGCGCTATACAAGTACAACCCATTTAAAAGTACACTTCATTCATTAACCGTGTTACAAAAAAGATCTGTTAGAATAATACATAATGTTGAATGTAGACAACACTCAAAGCCTTTATTGAATCCAAAATATACAAATTCAATGAGTTGGTGAATTTACAAACAGCTAAAATTATACTCTAACCTAGTTGCTACCAAAGAATGTACAACAAGTATTCTCAACAAAAGGGAAATTTAACCTTAGGGAAAAATTCAACTTGAAACATTTGTACGCACGCAAAACACTTAGGGGCCTTTAGTATAACAGAATTAGGAATCAAATTATGGAATGGATTAAGCAAATAAGTCAAATAATGTACTGATGCGATCCAATACAATCAATCAATCAATCAATCAATGTTTATTTATATAGCCCTAAATCACAAGTGTCTCAAAGGGCTGCACAAGCCACAACGACATCCTCGGTATAGCCCACAAGAAACAGTTCAAATTCAAAGTATTTATAAAGTACAAGGTTGAAGAATCCTGATAAACATACTGAACTAGAGATGTCCGATAATTATCGGTATCGTTTTTTTTAATTATTAAATCAACATAAAACACACAATATACACTTACAATTAGTGCACCAACCCAAAAAACCTCCCTCCCCCATTTACACTCATTCACACAAAAGGGTTGTTTATTTCTGTTATTAATATTCTGGTTCCTACATTATATATCAATACAGTCTGCAAGGGATACAGTACGTAAGCACACATGATTGTGCGTGCTGCTGGTCCACTAATAGTACTAACCTTTAACAGTTAATTTTACTCATTTTCATTAATTACTAGTTTCAATGTAACTGTTTTTATATTGTTTTACTTTCTTTTTTATTAAAGAAAATGTTTTTAATTTATTTATCTTATTTTATTAATTTTTTTTTTAAAGTACCTTATCTTCACCATACCTGGTTGTCCAAATTAAGCATAATAATGTGTTAATTCCACGACTGTATATATCGGTTGATATCGGTATCGGTAATTAAAGAGTTGGACAATATCGGAATATCGGCAAAAAGCCATTATCGGACATCCCTATACTGAACCTTATCGAAAGTTAGATCATCGTATTGATCTAATTATGCAAATCACAATTTATAAACAGCTATTCACAAGAACAGAATTGATCATTTATATGTTTATTTGTTTTGTTCCAAATTGAGCATAGGTGAACAAATATGTTTGAAATCGCTATGAAACAGAACGATTCTTATTCTTCCTATTCCTGTTCGGACATGTTATAATGAGAAACTGCAAATGCAGTATGTGATGCACCAGCAGCCACTCCAAAAGTGTAAAAAAATACATTCGTCGATGAATCTGTGAAGAAACCCAGCAATAAAAGATAATTTAATGTTCCGACAAGTTCATGATCTCGATCCCTTTTGAAGTCATGATTGTTTTATTATGCAGCACAAGTCTTCCGTTGTAGAAGTGCCATTTTCATGAAGAGCAACGCAAGTAATGTGAGCCAGCGCTTATGTAAGCCTGTTCTCTTAATCGCAAGCTCTATTCAAAGCAAAGGGATCAGGGAGGGGCAGGACAGGACGGAGTGGTGCCTAACTGAAAGAACTCAAATGAGTGTTTGTTATTTTGCGACTGAAGTGTCTTTTCATGCCATGACAGGAACGATACACTTGTATACAGCTAATGAGCGTGTGAGAAGGCTAACATGATTCGATCTTATATTAATGAGACTTCCTGAGATCAGGAGTGATAAATACTACAAACCCCGTTTCCATATGAGTTGGGAAATTGTGTTAGATGTAAATATAAACGGAATACAATGATTTGCAAATCATTTTCAACCCATATTCAGTTGAATATGCTACAAAGACAACATATTTGATGTTGAAATCGATAAACATTTTTTTTTTGTTGCAAATAATCATTAACTTTAGAATTTGATGCCAGCAACACGTGACAAAGAAGTTGGGAAAGGTGGCAATAAATACTGATAAAGTTGAGGAATGCTCATCAAACACTTATTTGGAACATCCCCCAGGTGAACAGGCAAATTGGGAACAGGTGGGTGCCATGATTGGGTATAAAAGTAGATTCCATGAAATGCTCAGTCATTCACAAACAAGGATGGGGCGAGGGTCACCACTTTGTCAACAAATGCGTGAGCAAATTGTTGAACAGTTTAAGAAAAATCTTTCTCAACCAGCTATTGCAAGGAATTTAGGGATTTCACCATCTACGGTCTGTAATATCATCAAAGGGTTCAGAGAATCTGGAGAAATCACTGCACAGAAGCAGCTAAGCCCGTGACCTTCGATCCCTCAGGCTGTACTGCATCAACAAGCGACATCAGTGTGTAAAGGATATTACCACATGGGCTCAGGAACACTTCAGAAACCCACTGTCAGTAACTACAGTTGGTCGCTACATCTGTAAGTGCAAGTTAAAACTCTCCTATGCAAGGCGAAAACCGTTTATCAACAACGCCCAGAAACGCCGTCGGCTTCGCTGGGCCTGAGCTCATCTAAGATGGACTGATACAAAGTGGAAAAGTGTTCTGTGGTCTGATGAGTCCACATTTCAAATTGTTTTTGGAAACTGTGGACGTCGTGTCCTCCGGACCAAAAAGGAAAAGAACCATCCGGATTGTTATAGGCGCAAAGTTGAAAAGCCAGCATCTGTGATGGTATGGGGGTGTATTAGTGCCCAAGACATGGGTAACTTACACATCTGTGAAGGCGCCATTAATGCTGAAAGGTACATACAGGTTTTGGAGCAACATATGTTGCCATCCAAGCAACGTTACCATGGACGCCCCTGCTTATTTCAGCAAGACAATGCCAAGCCACGTGTTACATCAACGTGGCTTCATAGTAAAAGAGTGCGGGTACTAGACTGGCCTGCCTGTAGTCCAGACCTGTCTCCCATTGAAAATGTGTGGCGCATTATGAAGCCTAAAATACCACAACGGAGACCCACGGACTGTTGAACAACTTAAGCCGTACATCAAGCAAGAAAGGGAAAGAAAAAATGTGTCTCCTCAGTTCCCAAACGTTTACTGAGTGTTGTTAAAAGGAAAGGCCATGTAACACAGTGGTGAACATGCCCTTTCCCAACTACTTTGGCACGTGTTGCAGCCATGAAATTCTAAGTTAATTATTATTTGCAAAAAAAACCAAAGTTTATGAGTTTGAATATCAAATATGTTGTCTTTGTAGTGCATTCAATTGAATATGGGTTGAAAAGGATTTGCAAATCGTTGTATTCCGTTTATATTTACATCTAACACAATTACCCAACTCATATGGAAACGGGGTTTGTAGGATTTATTTATTTTTTTTTATTTTTTTTTTACATATAATCGAGGAAATAATTATTTGATCCCCTGCTGATTACAACTGTACAAAGATAGGAACAGTCAATCATTTTTGGAGAAGGGTTATTATAACATAATATCAACAGAAAACAAGTCTGACAATCAACCAAAAACACACAGCCAAGGCAACAATTGTGTTCCTCAAGAAAGAACCTCGGGATGTCGTTAGCATGAGCTAATATGCTAACACGTTTACGAGTGTCTGTGTTAGTATTATTAACTAACAATGGCATGCTTTTTGTACTGTTTCAGTTTCACAAATTACTCAGTAAATTCACCAAAACGTCACCGTGGAGTTATTGAGTATATTTAGATGATTGGAGAGCTAGCTTCCGCAGCTATGGACGGTTGTACTTCCGGTTCAAAGGACGAAAACAGGAAATACATTTTACATTTTCAACCAGCAGCACCTGCAGCGAGCAAACTCATCCAAAAGATGGCGCCATAGCACAAACAATAACACACCTTTTCAGTGTATCAGTCGGTGTCCTATGAAAACTATTTGCTGAATACAAAACATCAAAGTAGTTAGCGAAGAATAATTTGTAAATTAAACGCACCTTTTAATAATCCGCAGGGTTCAAAGCATGGGAAAAAAAGTTGCGGTTTATAATCCGGAAAATACGGTATTTAACTCAATCATATACAAAGTAATTTATAACTTCATTCATATAATTTGTTTTATATATCATAACATAATATCAACAGAAAACAAGTCTGACCATGACCCAAAAAACACACGGCCAAGGCAACAATTGTGTTTTTCAAGAAAGAACCTTGGAACGTCGTTAGCATGAGCTAATATGCTAACACGTTTACGAGTGTCCGTGTTAGTCTTATTAACTAACAATGGCATTCTTTTTGTACTGTTTCTGTTTCACTAATTCCTCAGAAAATTCACCAAAACGTCATTGTGGAGTTATTGAGTCTGTTTAGCCGTTTGGAGAGCTAGGTTCCGACGCCAATGACTTCTGTTTTTGTTGGATCAGACGTTTCACCATTGTGTTAAAGACACCGTTTGGAAATAATTAAGTAAACAATCACATAATATTTCTGTATAAATAACTAATTTCACAATGTATATATCTGCGTCTTAGTGCGGCTAATATATGGAAACACATTATTTCCCAATATGTAGTGGGTGTGGCTTATATCCCGGTGTGCTCTATAGTCCGGAAAATACGGTACAAACTAGAAATATGTAATGTAATGTAATGTAATGTAACTGTTCGATAAAACTAGTACCATAACCATGTTTTAATTTAGCATTAAATAATGTATTTTCAGGACTATAGAGCGCACTAGTATTTAAGTGGCTTCCACCAAATTCTAGAATAAATACATATTTTTATAAATGTCAACCACACCAGATTATAAATCGCAGATACCGTATATAAAAAGGTACAAAATATTTCATTTACATACCTAACTTTAACTTAACAGTTTCCAAACAATGACTTCTGAAGTCATCATCATGGACCCACTAGCTGCGGAAGCTAGCTCTCCAATCAGCTAAACAGACTCAATAAGTTCACAGTGACGTTTTGGTGAATTTGCTTGGGAATTTTTGAAACTGAAACAATACAAAAAAAAATGCCAATGTAAGTTAATAATACTAACACAGACACTTGGAAATGTGTTAGCGTATTCACTAGAGGTGGGGGAAATAATCGATTTTTAGATGCATCGCAATTCGGACATGGACGATTAGAAAAATTTATAATTTAAAAGCACAGGTTTTTATTTTATGTAAACCTCCAAATTAGCACCCACCCATTGCAGCGCTTACTTTTATCGTTTTACCGTACCATCCCAACACATGCAATAACATAGGTTGTGTATTTCCTAATATTTATATTGCAAATGGGCACGTGGGTACTGTTTGTCAACAAAGGTGTTTTACTGAGTCATCGGATAATGTCTGTTTTGCACACATGATTCTAACACAGTAAGCAGGTGCCTGCGGTCATTAAAAAAAAAAAAACAACAACATTGTCAAATTGTAAAATGGGCACAGCCATTGAGGTGAAGGAACTAATGGAGTATTGCATAATGGTATAAAAAAAACACAGTAAACTGACACGCCCATTGTTTGAACTACAAAAATAAAACAGAGCCAGATTTTCAGGTTAAGAACTAAATAAATTATAGAAATAGAATGAAGGTGCAAAAACAGACAGTTTGCGAGATTGCTTCATTGTAACTAACACTCAAAGTATCCATTACTTCATAAAACTAAAATTTTACCATGAGTAGAAGTGGAATCCATTACCAAAAACGTTCATAACTCTCCCTTATTTCAAGTAGATTTGACGCCATCTTTTATTTTGATTTTTTTCAGATTTCAATCAATCAATCAATGTTTATTTATAAAGTTAAAAAAGTTAAAGTACCAATGATTGTCACACACACACTAGGTGTGGCGAAATTATTCTCTGCATTTGACCCATCACCCTTGATCACCCCCTGGGAGGTGAGGGGAGCAGTGGGCAGCAGCGGTGGCCACGCCCGGGAATCATTTTTTGGTGATTTAACCCCCAATTCCAACCCTTGATGCTGAGTGACAAGCAGGGAGGTAATGGGTCCCATTTTTATAGTCTTTGGTATGACTCGGCCGGGGTTTGAACCCACAACCTACCGATCTCAGGGCGGACACTCTAACCACTAGGCCACTGAGTCGACACATATAGCCCTAAATCACAAGTGTCTCAAAGGGATGCACAACATCCAACATCCGACATCCTCGGTTCAGATCCCACATAAGGGCAAGGAAAAACTCAACCCAGTGGGATGTCAATGAGAATGACAATGAGAAACCTTGGAGAGGACCACAGATTTGACGCTATCTGCTCGCCTTAATACATTATTATACTAGACAGTTTTATATTATTTTCTCACTTTTTGTCTACCACATTGTCCATAAAAGAGACCGATTATGCAAATTTTTTCGTGTGGGTGGTGTTTAGGTGTTGGTCCGGACCGTAGGAAAACACTTGCAGGCCAAGTGTAAGTAAAAATATATTTAATGACAAAAACAAAAATAGTCTAGCGGGAAATGCACAAAAACAGCTAAATAGTAGGGGTGCACAAAAACAAAATCACATTCGAAACGCGATTCTTATTCATTACAGCTCTAAATTGATTAAAAAATCAATAAAACAAGACCATAGTTTGAAAAAATAAATGCAGATGTACATATTTTTTTAAATACGTTTTTAGCCCATCACTCTGCAATCAGACGGAGCTTTTCTAACGTGTAACCTGTTTTTGAAAAATGTCATTAAAATTATTATACCAAATAATAAATTGGGAGAATCGTTTTGAATTGAGAATCGTGTTGAATCGAGAATCGATTTTGAATCAAAATCGTCATCCCAGGATTGAATCGTTAGGTGCTTAAAGATTCACACCCCTACTCCTATAACAATCCCGATGGTTATTTTCCTCTTTGTTCCGGAGGACACGACGTCCACAGTTTCCAAAAATAATTTGATATGTGGACTTGTCAGACCACAGAACACTTTTACAATTTGCAGCAGTCCATCTTAGAAGAGCTCCAGCGAAGCCGGTGGCGTGTCTGGGTGTTGTTGAAAAATAGCTTTCGCTTTGCATAGTACAGTTTTAACTTGCACTTGCACTATTTCTTCAGTTTTATAAGCATGAGGTAGACAAAAGCAAATATTTTTTAAAGTAAATTTCATATTGTTTTAATGTTTGGCACATTGAAACAAGAATATGTTGATTGGCAGTCTTCCTTCACTCATTATTTTCACATTTTGGTCATATTAAACCTGTAAAATATAAAAATCCCAGCTGGGTTCTTTCTCAAAATCATGCAGCATTATTGTTGCTACTGTTAAACTGTCAATAACACTCTAAATAATTTGAAAACTTTACAATTAGTACATGTGATTGGTATCTGTATTGGTATGGGCCGATCTCACTCAAACCTCTGTAGTTTACAAGCATTATCTCTGGTGTACAATGTTATTGATTGTATACAAAGTATGATACCTGTTAATTGAAGATATGAGCAACAATATAACAGTAAACGTAAAAAATAGGAATGTCTTATGCTGTGCTGTCATTCTTCAGTTTTGTCCTGCATGAGTGATTTTCATACACAGATATACATCAATAAATCAGGTCCTTTGACACCTGATTCATTATCATGGCTTTCAACCGAAACGATGTTCACATTTCAGCAGTGTGTTTACTGTGCTATGTGATTATATAAGCTCCTGCAGCCTTCAGTAGGTGTGCTGTGTTTTCTTGTGGCACGGCAGTTATGGGAGGGGTGTAGATGCAAAAGGATGCCTTTGCTTTATATGCAACTATTTTTGGAAAAGAAGAAATAGAAATCAGAATGAAAATGTTTGCTGTATACTGTATGTAATAATACAAATATGTTGCTGTATGAAATAGTGTTGTGCTAAAATGCTTTAGTCTGGGTTAAGCATATGCTTTTCATGGGGTATTAAGTTGACCGTGTCTTAGAGGACAATCCAATGGTCAATCGTGCAATTCCATTTCCTTTCCTCCCTTTCCTACTTCCTTCCGACTGTCCCCCCCATGTGTGCGACAAGCCTGTTGGGTTGCCATTAAAATGTACTTCCTGAGCTGCAACGCAATAGAAGTATGATCATAGTAGACAAACTACATTTCTCCAATCGCTTGAGTCAATGTTTTTAACTACCATGAATAATTTGGTGAGGTTGTCTGAATGGAAACGTGCAAATCTGTAAAATATGATATAATATGAATTATCATTGATATAATATGCAGTGTTTTGTGTCATTATAAATTTAGAATTTAGTACTAGTTTCCTTAGTTTATGTATTATTTCCTGTTCATCACACACCTGTCCCTGGTTGCCAATCTGGATGCTTTTTAGGCCAGCCCTGTGCTCTGGACGTTGCTTTGTGTGTGTTGTACCTCCATGTTGGATAGCTTTTTATACGAGCATATGCTTCTTCTGACTATTTAGTAGGGGTGTGAATCTTTGAGCACCTAACGATTCAATCCTGGAAGATGGACTGCTGCAAATTGTAAAAGTGTTCTGTGGTCTGACAAGTCCACATTTCAAATTATTTTTGGAAACTGTGGACGTCGTGTCCTCCGGAACAAAGAGGAAAAGAACCATCGGGATTGCTATAGGCGCAAAGTTCAAAAGCCAGCATCTGTGATGATATAGGGGTGTATTAGTACCCAAGGCATGGGTAACTTACACATCTATGAAGGCACCATTAATGCTGAAAGGTACATACAGGTTTTGGAGCAACATATGTTGCCATCCAAGCAACGTTATCATGGACGCCCCTGCTTATTTCAGCAAGACAATGCCAAGCCACGTGTTACAACAGCGTGGCTTCATAGTAAAAGAGTGCGAGTCTCGACTGGCCTGCCTGTAGTCCAGACCTGTCTCCCATTGAAAATGTGTGGCGCATTATGAAGCCTAAAATACGACAACGGAGACCCCGGACTGTTGAACAACTTAAATTATACATCAAGCAAGAATGGGAAAGAATTCCACCTGAAAAGCTTCAAAAATTGGTCTCCTCAGTTCCCAAACATTAACTGAGTGTTGTTAAAAGGAAAGGCCATGTAACACAGTAGTAAAAATGCCCCTGTGCCAACTTTTTTGCAATGTGTTGCTGCCATTAAATTCTAAGTTAATGATTATTTGCTAAAACAAATTACGTTTCTCAGTTCGAACATTAAATATCTTGTCTTGGCAATCTTTTCAATTGAATATAAGTTGAAAAGGATTTGCAACTCATTGTATTCTGTCTTTATTTATGAATTACACAACGTGCCAACTTCACTGGTTTTGTACATTTGGCTTTGTATTCATATTTGTTTTCCTCCTAATTTTTGTTACTTTGCGGCACTTCCCACTAGTGAGTGGCGAGGTTCTCTGTCTGTGCTTCCTGTGTGTGTAAAGCTGGCGGTCTCGCTCTCCGCCCAACGAGACAAAGATTGCGGGCGACTGAAAAGAGGGCTCACTGCGTTCACTTAATTCTGCTGTTAAATAAACGCTCTCAGAGCGATGCTCAGTGTGAGACCCCTTTTTTGTTGTTTGAAGCAACGCTCAACAATTCTGATTGAAGAACATGTCTGTCACTCAAAATAACAATAACAAAATCTGCCTTTTGCAGTTACGTTATCACAGTAATTAAAACCTTGATGTTGATTAATCGTGCAGCCCTAATCAACACAATATTCAAACTAGTTCCTTATTCTCTTCCTCTGTGTAATATGTTTAGCCTTGTCCTTTAGGGATAATAATAACTAAGATGCAAATCAATTCTGTTTCTTCTGTGTATGGAGACACATAATTAGCTCTGAGCTGCTTGTCAGCCTGGGGACTAAAATACAGTGTCGGCGCAATAAAATGCATTAATTGGCAATGGCAATCACATACTTTTTCACGAAAATCAACCGATCGATACTGATCGTTGGCTGATCGATCCGCACATCGCACATTTTAGATTAGGACACTACAAACAGGCCGATACCAATAGAAATTAAGGCTCTAAATATTGGCATTCATTGAGGTCAGTGTATTGAGATAACCTTATTATTTTTTGCCTCTCATTCGAGCAGGCTTCTTCCGTCGGTTCGTGCTCACAGACTTAAATAGGATAGCTCGGATCTGAGAGCCTGGTGCCAGATCGAAAGTAGGGGGTATGCCCAGACAAGAATGGTTCCGCTCTATTGTGGTGTTAGGACGCAAAGAAGAGAGACCTCTGCCAGCGCAACAACAGTCGTTAGGATGGAGTCACCTTCGTTAGCATTCCTTGTTGAGGATAAGTAGTATTAATCACACACCAGGCTCTCAGACTACAGCTGTCCTAGCTACATCTGTGAGCATGAACTGATGAAGCCAATGCTACGAATCCAGTTGCGATCAATTCAAAGCCCTGAGATTGATAGAAACATTATTACTATTAGGGATCTTTACATACAATAATACAGTACATATGATCATATGTTTTTGCCTAATCTGCACACAGCTGCAGGCAACAGTCCCTGTTCTATGTAATATTAGGAACTAGGGATGTCCCGATCCGATATTTGGATCAGATCGGCTGCCGATATTTGCCAAAAATTGCGTATCGGCAAGGCATGGGAAATGCCGATCGAGATCCAGTTTAAAAAAAAACTCCGGTCCGTGTTTTCCAACGCACCGATTTAAATAATACATTCCACTTTTTTGCTGCTCCCTAATTTCCGTTCCGCATTTTCCAGCACACCTTCAACACATCCACAGGTCTGTGAATTCTCACGCAGTTGCTTTTAGCTGCGGGCAGTACACGACAGGCTCTTCTCACTCTTTCCTGAGTCTCCCTCTCACAGACAGCAAGTGCACCTTCTTACACACGTCACATACTGTCACGTCATACGTCACATACTGTCACGACATACGTCACATACGTATACGCCCTCTCCCAGCAGAGAGGTAGCAGCATGGCTAACGTTAGCTGTGATGCTAGCGCAGCCGTGCGAGCAACGCTCCCTCTAAGGTGCGTGCCTGTGCAATTGCGCACTGTTTAAGCGTCCTCTGCGCATAGCAAATCTATGCCACGCACAAAATCAAATAAAAAAATAAGCGCATAACAATTTTCGACACACGGACACGACAGAGAAAACAGTTTTCGTCATCATTGTTCAAATATTGTGACGTCTGTCGAGACGCTTATCTCCATTCGGTGCCACACGTCCACACCATCAAAATGCAGAGGCAAAAATTTCCACATCAACACTGTATGAAAAAATTAGTGATTTTTTTAGTTGTGATTTCCTCCTCTGCATGAAAGTTTAAAAGTAGCATATATTAATGCAGTATTGTAGTTTATTATTCTTCGGTCAATGGTCAACAAAATAAACAAACAGTTGTACATTCATAGATTGAAAATGAAAATGTTGCAGAAGTATGAAGAAGAATGTTTTAATGTAGACATGCAAAAGAAAATTTTGAAAATCAAGACTACATTTCCTGCAAATGGGTGCATTTCTACCCTATATTTTAACTTTAGATTTATTCTCATATCAAACTCTTTTGGCTGTCTTTATGACACTTACATCCGGCGCCCCCCTCCACACCCTGGATTATAAATAATGTAAATAATTCAATGTGATTATCTTGTGTGATGACTGTATTATGATGATAGTATATATCTGATAGTATATATCTGTATCATTAATCAATTTAAGTGGACCCCGACTTAAACAAGTTGAAAAACTTATTCGGGTGTTACCATTTAGTGGTCAATTGTACGGAGTATGTACTTCACTGTGCAACCTACTAATAAAAGTCTCAATCAATCAATCAAAACACATAGAATCATCATACTGATGTGATTATATGCATCAAGTGTTCATTCAAGGCTAAGGCAAAATATCGAGATATATATTGTGTATCGCAATATGGCCTTAAAATATCGCAATATTAAAAAAAGGCCATATAACCCAGCCCTAGTTCAATGATGCTATTTCTGTTTGTCATGTATAATTTTGTCTATTTTGTGTTTATGCTTGAATAAACAGGTCAGTTTCTTGTTACCAACCATTGTGTATTATTCAAACTCCCCTAATTCAGCTGGCTAGTTGTTATCAAGAGTACTAAAACCCTTTTCAACATGATTCTGTTCTGATACCAGTATCGGTATCGGTCAGTATCGGTATCGGATCGGAAATGCAAAAACAATATCGGTATCGGATCGGAAGGGCAAAAACCTGGATCGGGACATCCCTGTTAGGAACCACTCGAAACAATGCTCGTTTGAAGCAATTAAAAATGACAATCTTTTATACCTGAAGCACTCAGTAGAAAAGCACTCACAAGTGACAAAACTGCAAAACCTTGCCTGTCAAGACCTTATTAAAACATGCTTAACATGCATTGGAAAATATGCACAGTATGTTGCCTTGGCAGTTCAAGATAAACATGAGGTCAAACTTGGATATTTTTTTTAACATTTCCATAGTACACTATAACGATACAATCCCTTGTTTTACTGTCCTTCTCAATGTTTTAACGTTCTTTTGAAACATTTTCTTAGTTAATCAGTTTCACTTGTATTATGAAGTTTAGTCAGAGACTAGAGCTGAGCCCATAAATTGATATCAACATATATTACAATAGACACGTAATAGATCAATAAAAAAATGTGAAATATACATACACACTTGCTTTACATGTCATTTGTACTGTTTGCAGTTCCACAAGATCTTTAAATTTCAATAGTTTTGAATACAAGAAACATGTCTATGCCTTATGAATGACCCTTATTGCTTTATTCTGCAGGGTGGGTGAGTGGATATAGTGTGCCTATGTAATTATTGCCCCAAACTTCTGCACAGTAGTGCAAGTTAATGGCATTATATCTCTGCATGACAATGTTTTAACCTTCTCTACGTACTTATTAATAAGTAAGTAAGATTCAGCCTGTTAAACATTCTGCAATTGCGGACTCTCAATCAGAACTGGTTATAAAAGAATATACCATGGCGATGGTAATAATGTGTAGTGAACTGTAATTACCCAATGTGGGCTGCAGAGGGCAGTGGCAAGCATGCCTGCAGTATTAAACCTAGTCTCAGAGGTTACAAACAAGAAGTTATAGTTTGTCCAAATACAGTTATTCCTCCTTCATATCGCTGCTGCTATTACAATACACTTAATTTCAATCTGCCAGAAAACATTCATTTCGGTAGACATATCACAGGATAATAGAATAGCATGATCATATTGTGAGACGATTTTTCCTTGTTTTGTTGGTTAGACCAGTGTTTTTCAAACTTTTTTGAGCCAAAGCACATTTTTAGCATTGAAAAAAATTGCATAAATCACTAAAAAACAGTTGACAGTAAAAAGTCGCAATTGTTGGATATGACTTTAAAGCATAACCAACCATGCATCAATATAACTCTTGTCTCAAAGTAGGTGTACTGTCACCACCTGTCACATCACACCCTGACTTATTTTGCTGTTTTCCTGTGTAGTGTTTTAGTTCTTGTCTTGCGCTCCTATTTTGGTGGCGTTTTCTCTTTTTTTTGTTATTTTCCTGTAGCAGTTTCATGTCTTCCTTTGAGCGATATTTCCTGCATCTACTTTGTTTTAGCAATCAAGATAATTTCTGTTGTTTTTAATCCTTCTTTGTGGGGACAATGTTGATTGTCATGTCATGTTCAGATCTACATTGTCTTTGCTCCACAGTAAGTCTTTGCTGTCGTCCAGCATTCTGTTTTTGTTTACTTTGTAGCCAGTTCAGTCTTAGTTTCGTTCTGCATAGCCTTCCCTAAGCTTCAATGCCTTTTCTTAGGTGCACTCACCTTTTGTTTATTTTTGGTTTAAGCATTAGACACCTTTTTTACCTGCACACTGAAGCCCGCTGTTTACGACATCTACAAAGCAATTGGCTACCTGCTGCCACCTACTGATATGGAAGAGTATTACACGGTTACTCTGCCGAGCTCTGGACAGCACTGACACTCAACAACAACACATCATTTGCAGACTATAATTACTGGTTTGCAAAAAATATTTTTAACCCAAATAGGTGAAATTAGATAATCTCCCACGACACACCAGACTGTATCTCACGGCACACTAGTGTGCCACGGCACAGTGGTTGAAAAACACTGGGTTAGACCGAATGTGAAGCAGAGGAAACCGGAGCATCCGGAGGAACCCACGCAGTTACGGGGAGAACATGCAAACACACTTTCATTTTAAGAGGTCATTGTTAAGCGTTTATTGTGATTTTAGAATTATGTTTACATTGAGTGTTTTCAATGGTTGTGTTAACAGTTCGGAGGATTATAATTAGAGGAAGGTTACATTTGAAAAACAAAAATGTTAACATTTAATAAACTTTTCTCCTGTTCCATATTTTCCATAGATCATAAAAAATATCAATAATAATCGATATCGACCAATACAAAAAAAATATATTGTGATACAGTTTTCAGCCAGGGGTAGACAACCCAAAATGTTGAAAGAGCCATATTGGACCAAAAATACAAAAAAGTAATCGGTCCGGAGCCGCAAAAAATTAAAAGACTTATATAAGTGTTATAATGATGGCAACACATGATGTAAGTGCCTTTTTTAGCTACATTAGCCTACTATCAAAATGACTATACGTCGCCGGCTGACTCAAATCTTCGTTGAAAGAAATTTTTAATTGTAATATTTATTCTACACATTTTTACAACATTAGAAAACATTAGTAAAACTTCTCAGAGTGTGAGATAACTCCTGGAAAAGACTGTCTTAGAATGACCAAAGGTATAAATGTGTGTGTCCAAGTTAAAGGAAACGGCAGGCCATCTTCTTCGAATGGATTTATTACAATCTTTGCAAGGTGGCTAATGTTTGCTGTGGTCTGGAACAACATGGCGCACAAACAACTATCAGAAATGTAGCCAATATTACATACAGATAATGTGTCATGAAACAACAATAAACTAAATACACAGAGGAAAAGAGTAAAGGAAATTAAATGAGCTCAAATATACCTACAAACGAGGCATAATGATGCAATATGTACATACAGCTAGCCTACATAGCATGTTAGCATGGATTAGTTTTCAGTCATGCAGTGACCAAATATTCCTGATTAGCACTCCACACAAGTCAATAACATCATCAAAGCTCACCTTTGTGCATTCACGCACAGTATAAAACGTTTGGTGGACAAAATGAGACAAAGGAGTGGCATAAAACACGTCTTTCTGTGGCAGCGTGGGAGAAAGTTATACATGTAAACAAACTGTTGAGTCACAGCCCACACAACGATGAGTTCAAGGGCCACTGAAAATAGTAGGACAAAACGGCGCCCACCAAATACTCTCATCTGTGAAGCATAAACATATTAAACTAGGCTTTCTAACAATTAGGCACCATATGTCAAATATAGCCAGCTGTGTTGTATATTCTTATATAATATGTCTTCTGCTGGAGGCACTTATACTCAGCCAATCTACAACCTGCTGTAACATGCAGGAATAGATCTGAATGAATGATTTAAGAACAAATCCAGTGAACCGCAGCTCTGCCAAAAACTACCACCAAATAAGAATTAACTCAAACGATTTAATTGTTGGCATTGTGCTTTTAAAAGGTGTTACCTGCAGCAATCAATTGTGACACAATTTTCCATGCATTGAACAGTATCTCATGTATTTGCTAGACGTTTTTAAAAACTTCTGTCAGGTAACTCATTAAAGAGAGCTCCAGGGCGAGGCTGCAACACAAAGGACTGTTTGTCCTCTAGTTTGTCTTGTGACAATGAGTAATGCAAAAGCAAAGTTTGGCAGGTCATTGTATCGTGTCAAGCAAACATCTTTCAATTGTGCTTTTTTTGATTTTTTTAAATATATACATTATTCATACAAACGTACGCCTAAGCCTAAAAAGTTTCATTGAAAATAAATTGCTTCCAACAACCTAGCTTTAATAGCCCGGCATGTTACATGTTTCCTTGCAATGTGAGTTTGTTTACTTTTTGATAGTGAGTAAGAGAGCGCTGACTCAGAATTTTTACATGCACACAATCAGAATACCAGCATAGTGTTTTCACACTTCTCTGTGAAGTCCCAGGTTACATGCACTTTCTTTAATTTGATCCTTCGTCAACCATGCATACATACATACATACATACATACATACATACATACACAAGGTGAAGCATGACTTTTTAAAGCGCTAGCGCCGTAAAAGTTCAAGGTGTGGCTCCAAACTTAACTTATCACCATGACTGTTTGAATGTAGAGTGAATGAATGATGGGTTCTGATTTCCCATTGTAAAGCGTCTTGAAAAGCGCAATAAAAATCTAATCCATTATTATTAAACAAAGAAATCGCTTTCACATTGCAAGATGGGAAAGCGATTGATTGCCTATCCGTAGGAACTATTGATCTTCAGGTAACAAGAAGCAGAGAGGAACGTTATTGTTCACTTTTTCCTAACGAAAAACAGACACATTAATTATCTGTATCAACTTAAGTGTGAATACAAAAATAATGTTTGGCACATTACATAAACAGGTGGGTTTTATTCTATCATATTGTTAGGGCATCTGGTGGCATCACTATTAGCCTTTTGAGGGTGAATCTATCAAAAATAATTAATCATCATTTTATATAATTATAATTTACATTAAAAAAATCATGTTTTTATTACTGGGAACCAACAGATGTTCATCTAACAGAACAACAGTTTTACTCATGTACAAACCAAAAAATACACAGCACAAGATTTACAGAAAACACACAACAACTTGCATTTAACGTGAGTAACAACGACTAACCTTTACTGTGAGTAACAAAGTGACCGTAAGCAATGCTATGTATTCCACTAGGGTTGTCTTCAAATAGTCAAAGATTCGAAAATTCGATACCGACAGCTACAAAACTACATATGACCATCTGTTTATTTTGCTTAAAAACAACTTCATAGAGTAGACTGATCGTCGACAATGGGCATAATCACATTCAATTAAACAAATCTATAATTGGAGACAGCCCTAGCACAACTAACATTGCCTCTACAAAATCAGTACACATTTATTGCCGGTACACACAAACAGATTTTCTAAATCGGAAGAGATTTCCATATGTTATTTACAGACCCTACGCATGATGATTAAAAAACAGGCATTGAAATGTTCTGAACATTTTGTCTTTGATGTGTTACATTAACGTCAACACGACACACCACACACATAACACTTCTGTCCTACCACAGAGCTGGACTCTAAACCTTCAAGGCCGAAATTGTAACGTGATCCAACAAAATAACAAAACAAAGAACATAACCGCCATAGCAACAACCGTAACACAAAAACAGGCAACATGGCAGATGAGGGAATGATAGCGGTCTTGGGACTACCGTATTTTCCAGGCTCTAAGCTGCTACTTTTTTCCAACGCTTTGCCCCTTTGGCTTATAAAACGGTGCGGCTAATTTATGGATTTTGTTTTGCTAAGGGACAAAATGTGTTGTTTTGTACTTAACAAATATTTTTCATATTACACCAACAGAGACACTGAAAAGGTGTGTTATTGTTGGTGCCATCATTTGATTGAGTTAGCTCACTGCAGGTTTTCCAGGTTGACAATGTACTTCTTGTTTCATGCTGGAAGTATATTTGTCCATAGCGTTTCTGCTTGAAAGGATTCTTCACTAATCACTCCAAGCAATGTTTTTAATTTTTACAATACAACTAAAACAATTCATACTTATTAAACCGTCCCATGTGGGATGTTTGTAGGAATGTTTTCATGCATATTGGTATGTGCTATCGTAATGTAATCAAGTTAGCATTAGCGAATATGATAACACGTTTACAAGTGTCTGTGTTAATATTATTGGAAACAATTAAGGGTATGTAAATAAACATTTGCAAAATATTTCCTACGGGTATGTATCTGTGGTTTATGGTCCGCTGTGGTTAACATATGTAAAAATATTTATTTCTTCTCAAATTTGGTGGGTGCGGCTTAAATACCGGTGCGCTCTATAGCTGTATGACAGAAACATGCCATACTTAAAGGGGAACATTATCACCAGACCTATGTAAGCGTCAATATATACCTTGATGTTGCAGAAAAAAGACCATATATTTTTTTAACCGATTGCCGAACTCTAAATGGGTGAATTTTGGCGAATTAAACGCCTTTCTATTATTCGCTCTCGGAGCGATGACGTCACACCGGGAAGCAAGCTGCCATTTTCTCAAACACATTACAAACACCGAGTCAAATCAGCTCTGTTATTTTCCGTTTTTTCGACTGTTTTCCGTACCTTGGAGACATCATGCCTCGTCGGTGTGTTGTCGGAGAGTGTAACAACACGAACAGGGACGGTTTCAAGTTGCACCAGTGGCCCAAAGATGCGAAAGTGGCAAGAAATTGGACGTTTGTTCCGCACACTTTACCGACGAAAGCTATGCTACGACAGAGATGGCAAGAATGTGTGGATATCCTGCGACACTCAAAGCAGATGCATTTCCAACTGGACTGGACAGATCAGCTTTCAGGAAAAGAGAGCGGATGAGGGTATGTCTACAGAATATATTAATTGATGAAAACTGGGCTGTCTGCACTCTCAAAGTGCATGTTGTTGCCAAATGTATTTCATATGCTGTAAACCTAGTTCATAGTTGTTAGTTTCCTTTAATGCCAAACAAACACATACCAATCGTTGGTTAGAAGGCGATCGCCGAATTTGCCTCGCTTTCTCCCGTGTCGCTGGCTGTCGTGTCGTTTTCGTCGGTTTCGCTTGCATACAGTTCAAACCGATATGGCTCAATAGCTTCAGTTTCTTCTTCAATTTCGTTTTCGCTACCTGCCTCCACACTACAACCATCCGTTTCAATACATGCGTAATCTGTTGAATCGCTTAAGCCGCTGAAATCCGAGTCTGAATCCGAGCTAATGTCGCTATATCTTGCTGTTCTATCCGCCATGTTTGTTTGTATTGGCATCACTGTGTGACGTCACAGGAAAATGGACGGGTGTATATAACGATGGTTAACATCAGGCACTTTGAAGCTTTTTTTTTTTTTAGGGATATTGCGTGATGGGTAAAATTTTGAAAAAAACTTCGAAAAATAAAATAAGCCACTGGGAACTGATTTTTAATAGTTTTAACCATTCTGAAATTGTGATAATGTTCCCCTTTAAAGAAAATAAATCATTGAGACAACGTGAACACATACTTTATAATCTACTCAACAAGCTAGAACTTGTCTTCAAATTAAGATAAGAACCATCAAGAACGAGACATTGTGCACGGTTGAATATATTGAAGCCGTTCTTTTGCATATATAGACTCAGGCTTTCCCCACGGACATAATGAGTTTTGTTTAACTTGTCTACTAGTTTAATATTTACCATTATCTGCACCATTTTTGGGCCAATTATCGAGACAAATTCACTCTTAACACACCTCAGACTACTTATAACATAAGAAAGTCGGGCATTTGCCATGAATCAATTTACGTGGACCCCGACTTAAACACGTTGAAAAACTTATTCGGGTGTTACCATTTAGTGGTCAATTGTACGGAATATGTACTGTACTGTGCAATCTACTAATAAAAGTTTCAATCAATCAATCAATTGCTGTCTTTGGGACAATAACAACTTTATTGACTTTATGCACGTAACCAGCTCAAGGCATGCATTGTTGTATGGAAGTCAAACACTTCATGCTGTGTTGTGAAGCAAGGTTTAAAAACATGAGATATTATCAGACAGTATATCTGTATTATGCAATCTCGTCTTTGTGATTGGTAACATTGTTTTCTATGGTTGAGCACACAACAAAGGCTGTGTATCCTCAAAAAAGGAGAGTTATTGTCTTTTTGGACCTTTGCAACTTGTAGTATTGGCAAACTCAGCTGCATTTTCTGTCTCGATTGTCCCCTTTTTTGTGCACGACTTCTTTCACTGCAATTTCACTTGTGACTGAAATGCACCTCCTACTTTCCAGTCTGGTCTTGTCAAAGGAGATCAAAGTGAAGGCAGACCTGAAAAATGGGTGTGGTGCAACGGTGTCGAAATCAGTAAAAGCTGCACCGCTGGGTAGATGAGTTTTAGAGCCGAGCTGCTTGAGTACACAGGTAATAATGTAGTTAAGTATGACCAACGTGTGAATGCTTGTTTTTATTAGTTCATCAGAAAACAGCATAGATCAGACCTGGGCAAATTAAGGCCCGGGGGCCGCATGCGGCCCGTTAAGCTTTTCAATCTGGCCCGCCGGACATTCCCAAATAATTTTTTTAGATTTTTAAGATGGAAACTGTAGCTGCCATTATGATGTGTAGTGATATTTTCAAATGACCGTAAGTCTTGAACTATACAAAGTATAGTAACTAGTATGCATTACTAGTTACTATGGTAATCTAATTAGTTACTATGGTAATCTAAGTCACAGCAGCTCAGACGAGGCACCAAGCAGTGTGGGTGGGGTGCGTTTCCACAGAGTGTTTCTAGAGCGGTCAGCCTGAAATGTGGGTGTCAGGGATAGACGCAGAAGGAGATTTATACAACAAAGTTCTGCAAGAAAAATGATATTATATCAGATGGTAGGTGGGTTTTTTTTTTACCCTTCACGTTCATATTTTGCTGTTTGTTGCATTTTTGTTGCGTTTCGCTTGATTGTAAAATGTTGATGGAGAGGGGGTGTGACGTTCATATGTTCTCAATATTCATTGTTTTATCGTTCATAGTTAATATTGTAAACCCCACATTCTTTATTTTCATGTACATTCTGGGTGTCTCATTCAGTAAAAAATGTTTAAATTCCATTCCGTTTTTTCATAACGTTTTTAGCATTCAATCAGACATTATTGTGAGGTTTTTGTATTAGTGTTCCTAAAAATAGATATACTGGCCCCCAGACATTTTTTTCCCCAGTAAATTTGGCCCCCGAAATACACCGGTAATTTTAGTCTCTGTGTATGCACCTAACTGGGATGACGACACCTTTTTCACAAGACTTTTTGCTAGGATCCCCAACGTTGACAACCATCGCATAATCGTAGGCAGGGATTTTAACTTAGTCCAGGATGCGATTCTTGATCGATCCTCCCATACCCGAAATACACTATCCAAAGCAGCAGAGGCTGTGTCAACTTATGCAAACCAAGTGGGACTTTCGGATCCCTGGAGATTCAGGAACCCACAAGGGAAGGCATTTTCATTTTTCTCGCACGTTCACCATTCGTTTTCCCGTATTGATTTCTTTTTAATAGATAATCTCTTGCATTGTATTAATGCATGCGACTACCACCCGATAGCCGTCTCTGACCACGCGCCAATCTCAGTCGACATTAAATTTCCGCAAGGTGTAACCGGCCGCACAATGTGGAGGTTCAGATCACACTTGCTCTCAGACATTAAGTTCAAAGATTTTATTGAAACAGAAATTCATACCTATATTGAGTTTAATGACACCCCTGATATCGGAAACAGCACTTTGTGGGAAGCACTTAAGGCTACTATCCGAGGACAGGTGATATCTTATATTTCCAGGATGAGGAGGACTGAGAGGGCTAGGTTGACGGAAATTGCTAAAGAACTCCTCGACCTCGACAATGTATACGCTGTTTGTCCATCTCCAACCCTGTATAAAAAGCGTATTCTGCTACATTCAGAACATGACCTGCTTATGACGCACATAGTAGAGAGACAACTGCGACAATCCAAACAATGCTTCTATGAACACGGAGACAAGGCCGGCCGACTTTTAGCTCAACGGGCCAGGGCTGCTTGCGCATCGCGGTCAATCCCCAAAATTAAACTACCCGATGGTAGTTATACTTCCGATCCAGTGGATATTAATAGGTGTTTTTCCGAATTTTACACTAAATTATACACTTCTGAATGCTCTCCTGTCTCCGCGATTTGCCCCAACCCCCTCGATTCATTAACATATCCTTGCATTGATATAAACATTGCCAGGGAGCTGGGTAGACCTATCTCCTCGTCAGAGATACAGGAGGCAATCCGATCTATGCAAAATGGAAAGTCGCCCGGCCCTGATGGCTTCACAGTTGAATTTTACAAGGCTTACTCATTATTGTTATCCCCCATTTTAGCAAGAATGTTTAATGATTCCTTCAACGCCGGCCGCTTACCAAGGACCTTGTCAGAGGCTTCCATTTCACTACTTCTTAAGAAAGACAGAGATGCTACCTCTTGTGGTAGCTACAGACCGATCTCACTTTTGAACGTGGACTGCAAGATTCTGGCGAAAGTTCTCTCTATACGTCTTCAAGCCGTGATGCCCTCAATAATTTCGACTGATCAGACAGGTTTCACGCTGGGGAGGCATCCATTCTTCAATACCAGAAGATTATTGAATATAGTTCTCTCTCCACCATCTGATACTCCGGAGGTTGTGGTGGCGCTGGATGCGGAGAAGGCGTTCGATAGGGTGGAGTGGGGCTACTTATTTTTTATTATGGAGAAATTTGGTTTTGATTCTAAATTTATTTCTTGGGTTAGAGTGCTGTACGAGACTCCACTTGCCTCCGTACATACTAACGGCATCCGTTCAGCGTACTTCCCTCTCCAGCGTGGGACCCGGCAGGGATGTCCACTTTCACCCTTGCTGTTTAATATAGCCATTGAACCGCTTGCCATTTGGCTTAAGAATTGGGAGGAATTTAAGGGTATCACTCGTTTCGGTCGGGTTCATAAGCTCTCCCTATATGCCGACGATCTTCTGTTGTTCGTTTCAGACCCCTCATCCTCGCTTCACCATATACTATCGATTCTGGATCAGTTCGGTTGTTTGTCAGGGTACAAACTGAATATTCAGAAAAGCGAACTATTTTTTGTGAATAATTTGGCAAGGTCACTCCCGCGCTCACAATTCCCCTTTAAGATCTCGGAGGAAGGATTTAAATATCTGGGTGTGTTCGTCTCGAATTCTCCCACAGAGCTGTTCCGTAAAAACTTTCAAGCACTGTTGGACAAATGTAAATCGGACTTGTCCAGGTGGGCTGCCCTCCCCCTATCCCTAGTTGGCCGCATTAACCTCATAAAAATGATTTTACTTCTGAAATTTTTATATCTCTTTCAGCACATCCCTATATGTCTCAACAAATCATTTTTTGTTGGCCTTGATCAACAACTTCTTGCTTTCATTTGGCAAAACAGGCCAGCCCGCCTTGGGAAAGCCACTCTACAGCTCCCTAAGGCGGAGGGTGGTCTAGCACTTCCAAACTTTAGAAATTATTTCTGGGCCTGCAATATTAATAAACTTTTGTACTGGGTCCATTGCGACTCCCCAGCCGCCTGTCCACCTTGGGCTCACATAGAGATGGCATCGTCTAATGGTTCCCTGCACGCGGTGATTTGCTCACAGCTACCATTATGTTCATTGGGGACCTCCCTAAACCCAGTTGTTACAAATACTATTAAAATTTGGACTCAATTTAGGAAACATCACGGCTTGCACAAGGCTTCCAGCGGTGCTCCGATTTTGAACAATCCCGCCTTTCTCCCTGCCTGCTCTGACTCTGCGTTTCGAACTTGGTCGACTAACGGACTTAAAATTCTCAACGACCTGTACCACGATGGAGTGTTCTCTTCCTTCGCTTCTCTGTCAACAAGATACAATCTGCCTAATACTCATTTCTTTCGATACCTCCAAACAAGGCATTTTATTAAAAAACAATTTCCTCATTTTCCCAACCGCCCCCCAGAAGCAGAAATTGATCGGTTTCTCTCCTTTGACTCTGACCAACGACGTTTAATATCTGTCATATATAATGAAATCGGCCTTCTGAATCCACTTAATACTTCACCTGTCAGAGAATCATGGGAGCATGACCTTGGAGCACCTATACCTGACGGGAGGTGGAGAGAGGCTTTGAGGCTGGTACATTCATCGTCCATATGCGCTAGGCATGGCCTAATACAATGTAAGGTATTACATAAAGCACATTTCACCAATGCTAGACTGGCTAAAATATACCCCAACCACAGCGACACTTGTAACCGCTGTAGGCAATCCCCAGCTGACCATTTGACCATTTGCATATGTTCTGGACGTGCCCAAAACTCTCAAGTTTTTGGTCGGCTATTTTCGACACTGTTGGGCAGGCCCTCGATAGAACAATAACACCCAGCCCGCTGACTGCCCTTTTTGGCGTTCCCCAGGTGGACGGTTTACCTGCAACCGCTCGTCATGTCATTGCGTTAACGACTCTGCTGGCTAGGCGTACAATTCTTTTTAAATGGAAGCTTGCGTCTCCGCCGAGCCATAACAGTTGGATACAAGATGTCTTGCGGTGTCTCCAGTTAGAGAAGCTTCGGTTCTCTCAGAAAGGATCTGTGTCATCTTTCCATAAAACTTGGGGCCCCCTCCTAGACCTTATTAGAGACAAGCTTGACATCACCCCAAGCGATTCGAGTAACACAACTTAGACAGAGCTGACCGCTGAAGCCCCCCCCCCCGACCCTCACTCCCTGTGTTTATTTACTTTTACGTTATATTATTATTATTATTTATTTTTTTTGGACATCTTATGTAGTATTTATTTATTTATTTACCCTATTTATTTTTTGTTTATCTTTAATATATTTGTTTGATTGAATCTAAGTTTGCATATATTCATGTGTGTCTATATTTGTTGTGGGCACTAGGTGACAATTACCTTGGGAATTAAAGTGGGTGGGTACTGTAAGGGGTAGGCTTTACTATGTTACATATTGTAAAATGTGCAGATGCCTCAACTTGCTGTTGCCATGATCCATCATACTGTACTGTCTGCAAAATTCAATAAAAATATTTGGAAAAAAATAAAAAATTTGGCCCCCGAGTCAAAATAATTGCCCATGCCTGTTGTAGATGATGCTACATATGTAAAAAAAATAAATAAACCACATGATGTTAGTGCACCAGTCAAGGAAAATGAGCAAACTACATAAATAACATCCTGTAATTTGTTTGTAATTAAGTTTTTTATCTCGATAGATTGAAAATGAACATCAATGAGTTGACTGATGAACATTATCACATAATTTATTCAGAAAGTATAAATAACGACCAATAAAGATTTCATACTATTAACCGCAACATGTAAGTGAAAAAACCCCCCAACAACATCATGATTTGTACAATTTCAGAATGTGCTTGTTCTATTTTTAAACAAAGAAAACAATCTGAAGTTGTCTTTATTTTTAAGTTATCGTGCCGTGATTTTACCAGTCCGACCCACTTGGGAGTAGATTTTTCTCCATGAGGCTCCCGATCTGAAATGATTTTGACACCCCTGCCTTAAACCCTGTGGCTTAGAAGACAGATTTTTTATTTTCTGACAGCTATAATAAAAACATTAAAAAAAAAAAAAAAAGCCAAAACACAGAGAGAGTGTTTTATTGTTTGTGCTATGGCGCCATCCTTTGGACAAATTTGCTCTTTGCAGGTGCTGCAGTGTCCTTCCATTTACCCGCAGTGTTTTTTTATTTATTTAACCATAGTACCGTTCAATCTTCTACGGTTCTAGTCCGATTGATTATTTAATCATCACTCCAAGCAACGTTTGTAAGTTTTACAACATAACTAAAACTGTTTATACTTACAAAACTGTCTCATGTGTGATGTCTGTAGGAGTGTTTTCATGTATATTTCTATGTGCTATCGTAATGTCATGATGCTAGCGATGTTAGCATTTGCTAATATGCTAACACATTTACGAGTGTCTGTGTTAGTATTATTAACTTACAACGGCATTCTTTTTGTATTCTAAACTCACCAAAACGTCACTGTAGAGTTATTGAGTCCGTTTAGCTAATTGGAGAGCTAACTTCCACAGCTAGTGGGGTCCACGATGATGACTTCTGTTTAATCAGCCGTTTTACTGCCGTGTTACAGGCAAAGTTTGGAATTAATGAAGGTATGTACATAAACACTTACAAAATATTTTTCTTTAAATAACTTATTTCGCAACGTATATATCTGCGGTTTATAGCACGGTGTAGCTAATGTATAGAATTTTTTCTTCTTCTTCTAAACTGTGGAGGGAGGTGTGGCCAGCGCTGCCTGCAGGAGCAAAGGTCACTGCCTCTGTCCATGGTGCTTAGGACAGAGCACCATTAGACGGGGGCGTGGCAGTGCTGACGGCGAGACACAGCTGGCAGGTGATTAGATTTCACAGGTGGTACGTGTTAATCTAATCATCTGTTGTCTTTAACAGTAAGCGGCCGGGAGCAGGAGGGGGGAGAGAATACGGACGTGACTGAAAAGTCACGTTCTACTGGAGAACGAGTTGGACAAAAATATATGCCCATTAAAACGTTGTTAAAACTGCACACTTGGCTCCTGTGCCGTGTCTACAGTGGAACTGCTAGGAAGCGACTTCTACATAAACTTTAGTGGGTGAGGCTTATATCCTGGTGCGCTATATACTCCGGAAAATATGGTAATCGAAAAACGGTGATTGATAACCACACGTTGATATAATTACGGACGGCTAGCATTAGCTTGTTAGGTAGCTTAAACGCTAACATGAAAACAAGATGAATTAACTTATTTCCACATTAATAAAGGTCATGCACCAATCTCAACTTGTGTACACATTACTGTCGAAGTAACGTTGAACATTAAGGATGTGCTTTCTTTGTACAAAGTGTTCGATATAAACTCCCCAATGTCGCGTTGAAACAATCAGAGATGTGTTCCACAGGACCAAACCAAAAGTGAAACAAAGTGATCACCCAATTAGCATTTATTTAAACAAAAAATATATTCTAAAACATTTACAAAATAAAATGGAAGAAGATAAACTTATCTAAGCAGACAAATAAAAATGTAATGGCTCTAATGAAGTTTCCTTTGCCAAGAAAGTATACTGTGTGTCTATTTAAGTTAATTTAAAAAATGTAACTTGGTTGAAGATTTTTGTGTGTGTATAAGTACTTTTTGAGGATAATATTGTGATAATAACCGTACATTCCGCACAATAGCCGCTACTTTTGTCTTACGCTATAAACCCTGCGGCTTATAAAGTGGTGCAGCTAATTTCTGGATTTTTCTTCGCTGACGGCCATAATGCAAATAGTTGAAACAAATAATAGAATAATTCTTACTTACTAAACTGCCTGTAGGAATGTTTCCATGCATATTTGTATGTGCTATCGTAATGTAATGAAGCTATCGTCATTAGCATTAGCTAATATGCTAACACGTTTACAAGTTTCTTTGTTAGTATTATTTACTTACAATAGCATTTTTTTTTGTGTTGTTTTAGTTTCATAAATTCACCAAAACATCATGGGATTCTGGGTATTTGTTTTGTTGTGTTTATGTTGTGTTACTGTGCGGATGTTCTCCCAAAATGTGTTTGTCATTCTTGTTTGGTGTGGATTCACAGTGTGGCGCATATTTCTAACAGTGTTAAAGTTATTTATACGGGCACCGTCAGTGTAACCTGTATCGCTGTTGGCCAAGTATGCATTGCATTCACGTGTGTGTGCGTGCTGAAGCCGCACATATGTGACTGGGCCAGCATTCGCTGGACTGGGCGAAAAGCGGACGTGACGATTTTTGGGAGGGACACTGAAATTTGAGAGTCTCTCAGGAGGGTTGGCAAGCATGAGAATTAACGGTGAATGCGGTGTTACCGCGGCACCGCCGCTGAATATAATCGGCGGGCCAGCTCTAGTGTTAATTTGATATCGCCTCAAGGGCCAAGTGAAATTACACGACGGGCCAAATTTGGCCCGCGGGCCAGAGTTTGACACCCATGCTTTAGGGGCTCCGTAGCATGCAAGAGAACAACGAGGATACATTACGGCGTGGATCCAATCAGAACTACAACTACGAAGACACGGTGTTTGGATTTTTCATCGGACTATATTGTGGGGATGTAACAATAAACGGTAATAATGATACCGGCGACGCGTACTATTACCTTTTTAAATTAAAAATGATCTGAAAACCGATAACTGCACTTTTATAAACTCACGGGTCACTGTGGAATTACTGGTGCCAGGTTGCTAGCTGAAATGCTAACATGAAAATAAGAGACAAACTTATTTCCCCAATAAAAACGCACCCCAATTTCTATAAACACATTACCGTCTGAGCAACTAAGCTATTCAGTTGTGCACGTTGAACCTACAAGCTGCACTTTTTTGGCTCTGAATTATGATGATCCATCTTTCCTCAAAGGGAAAGAGACAAGGTGTTTTTATGGTGTGTTCAAGTACCGCATTTAGCAGTAAGTCAATCTTAAAGTGCCAGTGTCCAAACAAATATTTACAGTACAACAATAAAAGATTAGCTATTAAAACAGATAAAACACTGAGACTAAAACATTTCAGTGAATCATAAACATGCAAAACAGTGTTTTTTCGAACAGTGCGTCTATTTTAGTTATGTTTATAAAGCCCTTTGAGCTCATTCCACAATAATAATGATAACCGTGATCATTTTGGTCACAATAACCGTGATATGAAATTCTCAGATGGTTACATCCTTATTCTGTATTGTTACCCCACGTCAATACAATATGTCTTCTACCCCTGGAAGATAGAGAAGACACATGGATACGTTTTCCCTTTGCAAGGTAGACCACAAGACACGTTGTAAACCCAGTGGCACCATTTTCTCTGGTAAAAATAAAACCAACTCGAAGCGTCTTCTGCAGGCTAATCATCAGGACATCAATGCAACATTAAGTCGGCCTTAACTAATATTTCCAAATGACTCATATTGTACTGAATTACTTTTACTATTGTAGACAGTAGAGAAGGATCAAGACTGCTTACTCTTCCACTACTTTGTCGGGCAAGCTACCTGCCTCCACACTACAACCATCCGTTTCAATACATTCGTAATCTGTTGAATCGCTTAAGCCGCTGAAATCAGAGTCTGAATCCGAGCTAATGTCGCTATAGCTTGCTGTTCTTTCCGCCATGTTTGCTTGTGTTGGCATCACTATGTGACGTCACAGGAAAATGGACGGGTGTATATAACGATGGTTAAAATCAGGCACTTTGAAGCTTTTTTTAGGGATATTGCGTGATGGGTAAAATGTTGAAAAAAACTTCGAAAAATATAATAAGCCACTGGGAACTGATTTTTAATGGTTTTAACCATTCTGAAATTGTGATAATGTTCCCCTTTAACCCTGGCAATGGACCCTGTGTGTATATGTATGTTATTGTTATCCTTAGCATTCATGACTGTCTGCTGTTGCACTGATCAACCTAGTGGTGGCTCACATCCATCACACACAGAGCTATTTTAAAGCAATGTTAAAAGGATAAAGCCATTGTTTAAAAATGTTGATAAATATATAACCTGAAAATGTATATTTTGTTGTTTTCTTACTGTACCGAAAATGAACCGAACCGTGACCTCTAAACCGAGGTACGTACCGAACCAAACTATTTGTGTATCGTTACACCCCTAGTATTAGGGGTTATCCGGCTTAGTGTAGACATAGCCTGAAACTAATTCAAAAACAGCTGTCAAAATTAACACTGCTAGTATCTTTTATCATTGAGGAATGTTGTGTGCGTGCCCCCGCCCGCCTCCCCCCGCCCATAAAAAACAAGCCACGCAAAAGGAGCAGTAATTAAGCCCTCATTAGTCCTTGTTATGTAATGTGAATGCAGCGGGACATTGTCATTTTCAAACGACCGCAGTCAACAGTGCACCAGTCGCTTCTTCAACATACTGTAGCTCCTCTGTGTTTCCACCTCAGCTGGCACATACAGGGTGGCGAGTGTTCTCCGACAATTTTTTTTTTTGCAGAGCGGAGAGGTAGGGCCTCTCAGTCAGCCTTGGTTTGCGTCAAATGTGCGCTATCAAAGAGCGCTCGGCGGCGCGAGGCTTGTGTTTTTGTGTGTACCTTCGGGACATGTGACCGAGCAATTAAAACAGAAGAGAATACAGTACGTGCAATGGCCCAAAACAACAACAAAAACGAACAATAAATAAGCAATGCTCGAAGGAAAACGATGCAAAATCGAGGCGACGACGGAGGGGTTTGTTTGGACGAGGTGATGGAGAAAGTGGTGTCTGGAAAAGTTCAGGGAAAGAAACAACATATCTTAAATCTTCTCTCAGCTCCCTCGGGCTCGGCGAGTCTCATTTACAACTCTGTAACTGCACACGCCGGACCCAAAACAGCAGGATAATAGCTATTGGGTAACATACGCGCTCACACATGCTACACACACCTGACCTACTACTAACTTGTATTCTATATTCTATAAGTAAGAAACACATGCAAAGAATTCTATAAATATAGTACAATTTGTTCAGAAAAACCCTAAGGACAGGTGTGGTTCATTATCTCTGAAGCAGAAGTCCCTATGACCCGGAATTCAATAAAATCAATCCTTGGCGCCACCTCTCCGACAAGCAAACAGAGCAACCTGTCGATTACTGCTGCACCTAAACAACACAGTCTCAGTACCTGGGAAACCAGATAACCACAACGGTTATGAGCCCTCGGTGGCTCAGGCTGTGTCAACAATATCAAGCCTTTTTCCCGCTACTCTACTCGAGCACACAATTGTATGCAGGACAAAAATAGGCACTCATTTGGGCGGGCACTTTTTCAAAAAACTTTTGCTTTCATCCACAATCCCTGTTTGAGACAAGAACACATATGTTTCTCTCTACTGTGCATTCTAAATCATTAAAAATTGCTAGCAAGAGGCGGCCAACGAGGATACAATCCATTCCAGCTATAAAACCTTTTAAAAAAAACAACAACATTTGAGTTGAGTTGAGTTTGTGTTAATTTCGAACATGCATGCATACAACATGATACATCACAATTTCCAGTTTCTCTATTCGACATGTTCGAAAAGGAGTAGGAAGAAGAAGAGCTTATTTAAGCCTACCCCTTTTCCTTTACATAGCAGTTGCTAAAACGTTTGTTCACTTCCTGTTCTCAATTGATTTACAATATACTATCTAATAACATTAAAAATAAATAAATAATTATTGAAGTAAGTTATACTTCATATGGTGAGATAAATAAGATTATCTAGAAAATTAATGGATGGATGAAATAAATTCAGAACGTTTATCATGGTTCTTCTTCTTTGTACTTTGTAAACACTTTAAGTTTGAAGAGTTTCTTGAAGTGGATTATATTAGTGCAGTGTTTTTCAACCACTAGTGTACCGTGAGATATTGTCTGGTGTGCCGTGGGAGATTATGTCATTTCACCTAATTGGGTTAAAAATATTTTTTGCAAACCAGTAATTATAATCCGCAAATGTGCCGTTGTTGTGTGAGTGCGGTCTAGAGATTTGCAGAGTAACCGTGTAATACTCTTCCATATCATTAGGTGGCAGCAGGTAGCGAATTGCTTTGTAGATGTCGGGAACATGGTTTGTCGTTGCAGACGACAGCGGGAGGCAGTGTGCAGGTAAAAAGGTATCTAATGCTTAAACCAAAAGTAAACAAAAGGCAAGTGGCGCTAAGGAAAGGCATTGAAGCTTAGGGATGGCAAAACGAAGGGAAAACTGAACTGGCTGCAAAGTAAACAAAAACAGAAATGCTGGACGACAGCAAAGACTTACAGCGTGTGGAGAAGCAGACGGCGTCCACAAAGTACATTTGTACATGACATGACAATCAACAACAAAATAGGAGCGCAAGACAAGAACTAAAACACTACACACAGGAAAACACCAAAAAACTCAAAATAAGTCACGGCGTGACAGTACACCTACTTTGAGACAAGAGCTATAGTGATGCATGCTTGGTTATTGTTTGAATTCTTATCCAACAATTGCGAGAACAACTTTTTATTGTCAATATCGGCTGCTGAGTTTCATTTTTTAATGTTTTCTGCTGGTGGTGTGCCTCGAGATTTTTTCAGTGCCTTGGACCAGAAAAGGTTGAATCACACTATCAGTACTTTGTTTGATTTCTTTGGTTAATCCAATCCATAATTTGATTCCACATACTGATATACTGAAGGTCTTAAGTGTTGTACGTACGTACAAATGTTTTAAATTACATTTTTCTGTAAGACTATATTTCTCTACATTTTGCTGTAAAGAATGTATGCAATTTAGTAACGAGTACATTCACGATAACGTAATATTTACCGTATTTTGGTATATTTTTAATGCATTAGCAGAACTTCTTTTCTGGGCGCATTGATTTCACACGGCACATAATGTTTGCAGACATTGTGAGAGCCAACGACGACTACATTGGGATAAACGATGATTCAGAACCTGAAAATTTGACACACTAAACCATCATGTAGCACAATTGCGAAACGAGAAATACAAAATACGAGCGTAACTTACAATGTCCGTTCTCAATTAGGATGCCGACTGATGGGATGTTTGTATCCTTCAGCACAAGACTTGTGCTCCTTGTTTGGCTGGTAAATTCTGCATAATCCTGTGCTGTTGCTGTCTGCTGTGTCACAGTGTGATGTTTCCTCTTCCTATTTGATATCATTTGAGTTGCTTTCACGAGCAAAAATATATTTCTTCCATTGAACTTGCTGCAACTATGACGCTGTCTTGTTGTCGACATATAACCACATCAAAAGTAGCGTGCCACATTACATCATAACGGACCTAAAAGTATTCCATTAGATTACGTGTTACTAGTAAAAGTAACAGCGTTACTAACGCCGTTATTACGAACACTGCTTGTTACACCGGATGTTTACATTGTCAGTTTAAAGACACTCAACTAAAGTTACTTGAAACACTTTAGGTTCCTGCACTTAAAAATACTTGTTTGTAGTAATACATATACATAGAACTACGGATGTAACAATGAATGGTAATAATTAGAGATGTCCGATAATATCGGACTGCCGATATTATCGGCCGATAAATGCTTTAAAATGTAATATTGGAAATTATCGGTATCGGTTTCAAAATTATCGGTATCAAAAAGTAAAATTCATGACTTTTTAAAACGCCGCTGTGTACACGGACGTAGGGAGAAGTACAGAGCGCCAATAGACCTTAAATGCTCTGCCTTTGCATGCCCGCCCAATCACATAATATCTACGGCTTTTCACACACACAAGTGAATGCAATTCCTACTTGGTCAACAGCCATACAGGTCACACTGAGGGTGGCCGTATAAACAACTTTAACACTGTTACAAATATGCGCCACACTGTGAACCCGCACCAAACAAGAATGACAAACACATTTCGGGAGAACATCCGCACCGTAACACAACATAAACACAACAGCACAAATACCCAGAACCCCTTGCAGCACTAACTCTTCCACCTCAACCCCAGCCCCCCAAACCCCGCCCACCTCAACCTCCTCATGCTCTCTTAGGGAGAGCATGTCCCAAATTCCAAGCTGCTGTTTTGAGGCATGTTAAAAAAAATAATGCACTTTGTGACTTCAATAATAAATATGGCAGTTATATGGGGCGGTGTAGCTCTGTTGGTAGAGCGGCCGTGCCAACAACTTGAGGGTTGCAGGTTCGATCCCCGCTTCCGCCATCACTGCCGTTGTGTCCTTGGGCAAGACACTTTACCCACCTGCTCCCAGTGCCACCCACACTGGTTTAAATGTAACTTAGATATTGGGTTTCACAATGTAAAGCGCTTTGAGTCACTTGAGAAAAAGCGCTATATAAATGTAATTCACTTCACTTCAGTTCAGTGCCATGTTGGCATTTTTTTCCATAACTTGAGTTGATTTATTTTGGAAAACCTTGTTACATTGTTTAATGCATCCAGCGGGGCATCACAACAAAATTAGGCATAACAATGTGTTAATTCCACGACTGTATATATATCGGTATCGGTTGATATCGGAATCGGTAATTAAGAGTTGGACAATATCGGAATATCGGATATCGGCAAAAAAAACATTATCGGACATCTCTAGTAATAATAATAATTGCGGTTAGTTTTACCGTTTGCATTAAAATGATCGAAAAACAGTGATTGTTAGTATTAACAACGGTTGTTACAGCTGTTTTAAATTAAAATGGTCAAAAACATGATTGTGATGAATAAACTCGTGGACAGACTGATGCCAGCTCGCGAGCCTAAATCTTAACATGAAAACAAGAGACATTAATGTATTTCCCTATTAAGGAACGACATACCCAATTTAAACTAAGTTATTTAATTGTGCTAATTGAACCTACAAACGAGTGATCGAAGATCACGGTCCATTCAATCCATTACCATGAATTGATTAATACCATTGATCAACGTGGACCCCGACTTAAACAAGTTGAAAAACTTATTCGGGTGTTACCATTTAGTGGTCAATTGTACGGAATATGTACTGTACTGCGCAATCTACTAATAAAAGCCTCAATCAATCAATCAAGCATCACTGAACAGAGTTGGACGACACAACGTACAGTAAGCCTAAAGTCCCGACTGTATCTATTTTGGGGGAGGGGTGAGTTTACCTGAAGACATCATTTTTAGGTCCAAAAGTATGAAATGAGTGCCAATATTGTCAGCAAAAAGGAACCCTATAGGTAGGAACTATCGACGTTGTATCGTACCGGAGGCCAGGCAAACACCACTCCATGACAACCTCAAGAGCGGTGCTGGCTATCGGGTTGATAGCCAGGGCTTTTAGCTCGGTGGCTACCACGCTCTTCTGTCATGCAATGTTTGAGTCCAGGGCGGAACAGAACAAGCAGAGACTGAACCAGACTACATCTATGAGAGAAGGAGTTTGCCCGGGTTCTTGCTGTGGGGTGAAAACAGATCCTATTATCCTGTGTGGCTCCATTCACGGACACACCCTAACCCTTTGCTGACATACAAGACCCGGTAGAGTGGAGACCAATGCATTTGTTTGAGCTCACACTTTGAACCTGCGTTACATTCAGTCTAACAAAGTCTTATGAAGAGACTAACTATGATATAGTTAGTTCTATAGTTCGGTACTACATAGTACATATAGTGAATGCAACTTCTGCATCAATTGTCAGTTAGCACCTGCAGGTTGCATGAAGTCCTGTTCCTGCTCAACAAGTTTCAACAACTCAAAGGGAAATTAAGTGTTCACATGTCACCTGCCAATGCAGACAAATAATAACGCAAATATGCACAACCACATACACCGGCGGTGCCCAAACATTTTTCACAGTGGACAACAGGCTGATAAATCCAAGGATGTGTTGACGTTTTCACCTTCAAAACCAATACAAAGAAATAGAAAACGCAATTTCAGTGGAAATGATGTTTGAATGCTGAAGAGCCAAAGCCGAACTGAAATGCTAACAGTTAGCACGCTGGCCAGATAGCGTCAAGCAACACAAATATGAAAAAAAATCTGCTAAAAAAGCTAGCATGCTAACAATAGAATGCTTAGTGAAATACCAAAATATATGACACTGAAGTGTATAGCTGTTAAATTATCTAAAATAAAAAATCTAGCATGCTAAAGTTAGCATGTGTCAAGTACCAAAATACCTTACCGTATTTTTCGGACTATAAGTCGCTCCGGAGTATAAGTCGCACCGGCCGAAAATGCATAATAAAGAAGGGAAAAAAACACATATAAGTCGCATTTTTGGGGGAAATTTATTTGATAAACCCCAACACCAAGAATGGACATTTGAAAGGCAATTTAAAATAAACAAAGAATAGTGAACAACAGGCTGAATAAGTGTACGTTATATGAGGCATAAATAACCAACTGAGAACGTGCCTGGTATGTTAACGTAACATATTATGGTAAGAGTCATTCAAATAACTATAACATATAGAACATGCTATACGTTTACCAAACAATCTGTCACTCCTAATCGCTAAATCCCATGAAATCTTATACGTCTAGTCTCTTACGTGAATGAGCTGAATAATATTATTTGATATTTTACGGTAATGTGTTAAGAATTTCACACATAAGTCGCTCCTGAGTATAAGTCGCACCCCCGGCCAAACTATAAAAAAAACTGCGACTTATAGTCCGAAAAATACGGTACTCTCTGTACATGAAAAGTGTGTTTAAAGTGCTAGCATGCTAACGTTAGCAAACTTCCAGTACCAAAATAGGACTGAGGTGTATACCTAAAAAAAATTATTAAAAAGCTAGCATATTAAAGTTAGCATCCTAACAGGTATCATTTTGTCAAGTGACAAAATATTTGACGCTGAAGTGCATACTTCCAAAATGAGCAAATAAAGCTAGCATGCTAATATTAGAATGCTAACGATTGTGCTGCACCGTTGAAAAATTAGCTGCGGGACGCACTTTGGACACGCCTGATATACACTCATCATCCATGAAGGTAGGGGTTCTTAACTTTTTTCACCTCAGAGGGGGCCCCAAGACCATTCAAATATTAACACTGAATTAATCAGCTTACTCTTGAGTTTATTCATATTCAATAAATATATCTAAATAATAAATAATAAATACATATGTTTATTAACTAAACTGTCAATAATATTAAAGTGCATATGAAAATACAGTTACCGTATTTTTCGGACTATAAGTCACAGTTTGTTTCATAGTTTGGCCGGGGGTGCGACTTATACTCAGGAGCGACTTATGTGTGAAATTATTAACACATTACTGTAAAATATTAAATAATATTATTTAGCTCATTCACGTAAGAGACTAGACGTATAAGATTTCATGGGATTTAACGACTAGGAGTGACAGATTGTTGGTAAACGTATAGCATGTTCTTTATGTCATAGTTATTTGAATGACTCTTACCATAATATGTTACGTTAACATACCAGGCACGTTCTCAGTTGGTTATTCAGTCTGTTGTTCACTATTCTTTATTTATTTTAAATTGCCTTTCAAATGTCTATTCTTGGTGTTGGGTTTTATCAAAAAAATTTCCCCCAAAAATGCGACTTGTATATGTTTTTTTCCTTCTTTATTATGCATTTTCGGCCGGTGCGACTTATACTCCGGAGCGACCTATACTCCGGGGTGGGACGGGGGCGTGGCTAAAAGGGGAGGAGTATATTTACAGATAGAATTCACCAAGTCAAGTATTTCATATATATGTAGATATATAGATATATATAAGAAATACTTGACGTTCAGTGAATTCTAGCTATATATATATATATATATGTATATATATATATATATATATAAAATAAATACTTGAATTTCAGTGTTCATTTATTTACACATATACACACATAACACTCATCTACTCATTGTTGAGTTAAGGGTTGAATTGTCCATCCTTGTTCTATTCTCTGTCACTATTTTTCGAACCATGCTGAACACCCTCTCTGATGATGCATTGATGTGTGGCACGCACAAAAGTGCTTTCATCAAATGCACTAGATGGCAGTATTGTCCTGTTTAAGAGTGTCACAACATTGCTGTTTACGTCAGACGAACTGCTTTACGGTGGACAAAAACGTGACTGCTGCTGTTGTGTGTTATTACCGCGCTGGGAGGACGTTAATGAAACTGCCTAACAATACACCCACATAAGAAACCAAGAACTCGCCCTCGATCATTCTACAGTTATAACGTGATTGGGCAGGTATGCTGTTTATATTGTGAATTTCTGAATGCCTGAATTTCGGGAGATTTTCGGGAGAAAATTTGTCCCGGGAGGTTTTCGGGAGAGGCGCTGAATTTCGGGAGTCTCCCGGAAAATCCAGGAGGGTTGGCAAGTATGTAAATATGCTTCACTGATTCGAGTATTTGGCGAGCGCCGTTTTGTCCTACTAATTTTGGCGGTCCTTGAACTCACCCTAGTTTGTTTACATGTATAACTTTCTCCGATTTTCTAGGACGTGTTTTATGCCACTTCTTTTTCTTTCCCATTTTGTCCACCAAACTTTTAAGGTTGTACATGAAAGGTGAGGTTTGTTGATGTTATTAACTTGTGTGGAGTGCTAATCAGACATATTTGGTCACTGCATGACTGCAAGCTAATCGATGCTAACATGCTATTTAGGCTAGCTATATGTACATATTGCATCATTATGCCTCATTGGTAGGTATATTTGAGGTAATTTAGTTTCCTTTAAGTCCTCTTAATTCAATTTATATATCACACTATCTGTATGTAATATGACTTTTAATTTTTTGCGGCTCCAGACAGATTTGTTTTTGTATTTTTGGTCCAATATGGCTCTTTCAACATTTTGGGTTGCCGACCCCTGACTTAGGCCTACAACGCTACTGCATGTTATTGTTGGTCATTATGATGGTGCTTGCATTCTACTAAAATAACAATACTCAGTTTAGTTTATGAATTGTTAAAATATCAGCTTCAAATCCAGTATAATTTTTTATAGCATTTTGTAGCAGTTGTTGGGGAAAGTTTTTCAGACTCACCTGGGAAATGATGACTTTGAAGTGGTTCCTCTTGAGCAGGTGGCTGTGGTTGGCCTCCAGCTTCTTCACCTGCACGGCCTGCCTGTCCAGGCGATCCCGCACCTCCTTCAGGTGGCCGCCCATCTTGCGGGAGCGCTCCAGGAGCTTGCTGACGCAGTTGGAGGTGCCCATGTGCGCCTTGGACAGGCGAGTCACGTCGCCCTGCACGACCCGCACGGCGCCCTCCAGGTCGGCCTGCCGCTGCTCCATGCGCTGCTGGTTGTCCTGCACCGCCTCCATCATGTTGACCAGCTTATCCAGCAGGGCCACCACGGTGATGGCGCTCACCGGGCCGCCGGGGCTCACCGGGCCGCCGGCACCGGGGCTGGCGGGGGCGGCGGGGCTGGTGGGACTTTTTAAGCCCAGTCGGGAGAGAGTGCTACGCGGGCTGGGTGGGGACGGCGCCAACGGCGTGCTGCAGCCCGGGATGAGGAGCTCCGTGTTCTCGGTGGCCTGCTGCGGGAGTGTGCGTGTGCTGCCCGACACGCTGCCGGGCTCGGCCTGGGATGCCTCGGCGTGAGGTGCCTCTCCTTCCATGGCTCACAGGTGCTTTAGTCACACGCACAAAAAGCGCAAATTACGGCGTTACCTGTCTCTCACAGACGTGTCCCCCGTGGAGTGAACTTTGGGTGTCGCGCTTCTTTGATTTGACTACCGAGCACCCACGCCCAATTCTCCGTGTCTCTCTCACACACGCACTCAACTTTCAAAACACCTCCCCCGCAAGCCTAAGGGAGGGGCTTGGTTGCCACGGTAACCTCACAGGCCTTGCCCTGCAGTCCTCACACAGGAGAGGCAGGTCTATGTTTTGTTGACATGTATGATCCCGGAAGTATTCACTTTTCCCACATTTTGTTATGTTACGGTCTTACTCCAAAATGGAATGAATTCATTTATGTCCTCAAAATTCTACAAAAACCCCAAACCGGTGAAGTTGGCACGTTGTGTAAATCGTAAATAAAAACAGAATTGAATGATTTGCGAATCCTTTTCGACCTATTAATGTGTGCGTTGCGCCGGGCGCGCGTCAGTCCGGCTGCAGCAAGCAGCTGCAATCAATCGCCAGCAATCGGCGCACCTGTCACTGATCAGCGTACTTGCCAACCCTCCCAATTTTCCCGGGAGACTCCCGAATTTCAGTGCCCCTCCTGAAAATCTCCTGCGGCAAATATTCTCCCGAATTTCTCCCGATTTCCACCCAGACAACAATATTGGGGACGTGCCTTAAAGGCACTGCCTATAGCGTCCGCTTTTCCTCCACACAAACAGCGTGCCGGCTCAGTCACATAATACATGCGGCTTTTAAACACAGATAAGTGAATGCAAGGCATACTTGGTCAACAGCCATACAGGTCACACTGAGGGTGGCCGTATAAACAACTTTAACACTGTTACAAATATGCGCCACACTGTGAACCCACACCAAACAAGAAAGACAAACACATTTCGGGAGAACATCCGCACCGTAACACAACATAAACACGACAGAACAAATACCCAGAAGCCCTCGCAGCACTAACTCTTGCGGGACGCTACAATATACACCCCCCGCTACCACCAAACCCCGCCCACCTCAAACCCCCCCCCATCTCCCGAATTCAGAGTCTCAAGGTTGGCAAGTATGCTGATCAGAGGACCTGCCTTCATAAGCCTGCACAACCTGCTATCCTGGGCCAGAACGTAGTCATCCGTTCCTGTGCAGTAAGCGTATATCAAGCCCTATACACTCTTGCTCTCTCTGTGTGTTTCAGTGCCCCTCCCGAAAATCTCCCGCGGCAAATATTCTCCAGAATTTCTCCCGATTTCCACCCAGACAACAATATTGGGGACGTGCCTTAAAGGCAATGCCTATAGCGTCCGCTTTTCCTCCACACAAACAGCGTGCCGGCTCAGTCACATAATACATGCGGCTTTTAAACACAGATAAGTGAATGCAAAGCATACTTGGTCAACAGCCATACAGGTCACACTGAGGGTGGCCGTGTAAACAACTTTAACACTGTTACAAATATGCGCCACACTGTGAACCCACACCAAACAAGAATGACAAACACATTTCGGGAGAACATCCGCACCGTAACACAACATAAACACGACAGAACAAATACCCAGAATCCCTTGCAGCACTAACTCTTGCGGGACGCTACAATACATCTCCCGAATTAAGAGTCTCAAGGTTGGCAAGTATGCTGATCAGAGGACCTGCCTTCATAAGCCTGCACAACCTGCTATCCCGGGCCAGAACGTAGTCACCCGTTCCTGTGCAGTAAGCGTGTATCGAGCCCTATACACTCTTGCTCTCTCTGTGTGTTCTCCCCCTTCGTGTCGAATTGTCTCGTGTCTCCCTTGTCGTCCTCCCTGCAGCCTGCCTTCGTTCCCGCGTACGAGCTGTGTGTCTCGTCTCCCCGCGTTCCCTCTGCTTCCCTGGCTGCCTCTTGGAGCTCGACCTACCGCCTGGACACGGACCTTTGACGCCTCTCTCCCCTCCCCTCGACATCACATCCGCTCACGGCCCTCCGAGCCAGCCTGGCCCCTCTCGGACTTCCGCCTCTCTCTCAACACTCCCGGTAACACTCAGCAGTTAATTTCCACACATAGTCGCACACCATACACTCTTGGATTTAGTCACACTCCATTCTCTTGTTTATTAAGATTATATATATATATATATATATATATATATATATATATATATATATATATATATATATATATATATATATATATATATATATATATATATATATATATATATATTTAAATAGAGCTACGTCCCTCCTGTCTGTGCTGTCTCCTCCTCCTGCACATAACACCTATATTCAATTGAATAGACTGCAAAGACAAAATACTTAACGTTCGAAACTGGAAAACTTTGTTATTTTTTGCAAATATTAGCTCATTTGGAATTTGATGCCTGCAACATGTTTCAACGAAGCTGGCACAAGTGGCAAAAAAGACTGAGAAAGTTGAGGAATGTTTATCAAACACTTATTTGGAACATCCCACATTGTTTAATGCAAATAATATATTGCATTAAACAATATATTATTGTTTAATGCAAAGTAATCATGTCTAAATAAAGTATGCCAAATACATGTCATGGCAGTGGAGTGCAGCAACAACAAGGGACAGGAAGACAAAGGACCTGGCTCTTACCTGACCTCTGGTTAATATTCACACCCGTTAAACCAAGAATGTGTTACTTTTTGCGATTCTCTCTCTGCCGCTTACAAACGTGTGTTTGTGATATAATAAAATGACAATAAAATGATGGTGCAAATCAGCAACATGATTGTTTTCCTCGTGCAGACGTCTGCTGTGTTCTGCTGCCTCTGCGTTATCTGTTCACGTTCAAAAGTGTACGTCCTGTGCACCCCTTTCCTCCCTCTACTTGTTTCAGAGCTGTGTGTCACGGGGCACTCTGACATGGAAATGTGGAAATCCCTGTCTCAACAATGAGCTCATCTGTGCCCCGTCAGGGTGTCCCGGCCCTTTTGTCACCATCGGTGCAAATGTTTCACCCAGCTACTTTTTCCAATAACACCATTTTAGTGCACAAGCACATGATATCACAACACAGACGTCATGTATCGGTATGTGTTGTTTGGACAACAGATGTTTGCAGTGACATATTAAAACAGCACTGTATCAGGATGAGATGTACATACATACACACATATATATACATATATGTATATGTATATATATATATATATATGTATATATATATATACTGTATATACATACATACAGTACATGCATATGTACATATATATATATATATACATTCATACGTATAAGTATGTATACATACATACATACATACATATATACATACATATGTACATATATGTATGTATATCATACATACATACAAACAATACATGCATACATATATAGGCAAACATATTCATACACACATGCATGTAATCATACAAATTCATACACACATGCATGTAATCATACAAATTCATACATACATGCCATACACACATACCTGCATGTGCATACATACCTACATGTATGCATGCAAACATACACACATACATTCATTCTACCACCAATGTGTTCTTTTTTGTCAACTTAGCATTGTTATCATTATCATCTGTGCACTATTATAAGTAGTGTAGTGGTACGGTGACAGTCTGTGTTGTCATGATCACCATACAATGTATTTCATAACTCAATAATTTAGCTATAATCCTGCTGTTGTTATTGCTACAGTGTCAATGCTGGTAATTGTATTATTTGTTGTTATTTTTGTTAGAATAATTGTGTGTAAGTTATCACACAACTCTTATGCTTAAAGGCCGTTGCTATAGTTATTAGCTATCGTGCTCAAGTTGTACTTTTCTATCTGTGCAAGGACAAAACTTGTTATCAGACACGGCATAGGAGGGGTTGCCTCGCCGGAGATATTTTGTTTGTCTTAGCCCACTAACAGCCAAGGACTTCAAGGACCTCAACGAATATAAGACGACAGCACGCAGACGAAGCAGAGACAAGGCAATCACAAGGCCCCCAGCACATTCCGTCACGTATTGTGCGTACTGGAAGCTGCTTTGCATGAAATGGGTGGCCACTCCTTTTAGAGGCGGCCTCAGTGATGTAACCAGGGACCTCCCAAATAAATAAAGGAGCACGTGGGCTGGACTTTAGAGCGTGGTGGGAGATTGTAACTGAGCGTGCAGTCCCAAACGTCTCTCCTCATTGAGCTAAATTAAACTCTGTCTCTGCCTGATTCATGATTCCTTGCTTCTTGTCTGTTTAAAGGGGAACATTATCACCAGACCTATGTAAGCGTCAATATATACCTTGATGTTGCAGAAAAAAGACCATATATTTTTTTAACCGATTTCCGAACTCTAAATGGGTGAATTTTGGCGGATTAAACGCCTTTCTATTATTCGCTCTCGGAGCGATGACGTCACAACGGGACGTCACATCGGGAAGCAATGCGCCATTTTCTCAAACACATTACAAACATTGAATCAAATCAGCTCTGTTATTTTCCGTTTTTTCGACTGTTTTCCTTACCTTGGAGACATCATGCCTCATCGGTGTGTTGTCGGAGGGTGTAACAACACGTACAGGGACGGATTCAAGTTGCACCAGTGGCCCAAAGATGCGAAAGTGGCAAGAAATTGGACGAATGTTGTTCAAAATACGAGGGTGTGGGGAAAGCCGACGAAAATGGTCAGTCGTTTGTTCCGCACACTTTACCGACGAAAGCTATGCTACGACAGAGATGGCAAGAATGTGTGGATATCCTGCGACACTCAAAGCAGATGCATTTCCAATGATAAAGTCAAAGAAATCTGCCGCCAGACCCCCATTGAATCTGCCGGAGTGTGTGAGCAATTCAGGGACAAAGGACCTCGGTAGCACGGCAAGCAATGGCGGCAGTTTGTTCCCGCAGACGAGCGAGCTAAACCCCCTGGATGTCTTGGCTCACACCATCCCTTATGCCACCGAAGATGATCAAGAGAAGAATATCGACCCTAGCTTCCCTAGCCTGCTGACATGAGGGTATGTCTACAGAATATATTAAATGATGAAAATTGGGCTGTCTGCACTCTCAAAGTGCATATTGTTGCCAAATGTATTTCATATGCTGTAAACCTAGTTCATAGTTGTTAGTTTCCTTTAATGCCAAACAAACACATACCAATCGTTGGTTAGAAGGCGATCGCCGAATTCGTCCTCGCTTTCTCCCGTGTCGCTGGCTGTCGTGTCGTTTTCGTCGGTTTCGCTTGCATACGGTTCAAACCGATATGGCTCAATAGCTTCAGTTTCTTCTTCCTTTTCGTTTTCGCTATCTGCCTCCACACTACAACCATCCGTTTCAATTACATGCGTAATCTGTTGAATCGCTTAAGCCGCTGAAATCCGAGTCTGAATCCGAGCTATTGTCGCTATAGCTTGCTGTTCTATCCGCCATGTTTGTTTGTATTCACTATGTGACGTCACAGGAAAATGGACGGGTGTTTATAACGATGGTTAAAATCAGGCACTTTGAAGCTTTTTTTAGGGATATTGCGTGATGGGTAAAATTTAAAAAAAAACTTTGAAAAATATAATAAGCCACTGGGAACTGATTTTTAATGGTTTTAACCATTTTGAAATTGTGATAATGTTCCCCTTTAAAGGCCGTTGCTATAGTGCTCAAGTTGTACTTTTCTATCTGTGCAAGGACAAAACTTGTTATCAGACACGGCATAGGAGAGGTTGCCTCGCCGCAGATACTTTGTTTGTCTTAGCCCACTAACAGCCAAGGACTTCAAGGACCTCAACGAATAAAAGACGACAGCACGCAGACGAAGCAGAGACGAGGCAATCACAAGGCCCCCAGCACATTCTGTCACGTATTGTGCGTACTGGAAGCTGCTTTGCATGAAATAATTTTTTTAGAGGCGGCCTCAGTGATGTAATCAGGGACCTCCCAAATAAATAGAGGAGCACGTGGGCTGGACTTTAGAGCATGGTGGGAGATTGTAACTGAGCATGCAGTCCCAAACGTCTCTCCTCATTGAGCTAAATTGAACTCTGTCTCTGCATGATTCCTTGCTTCTTGTCTGTTTAATAGATGTCATCAGTGTTTGAACCTGACAATTTTGTTATTATTATTTATGTTATTATGGTGTTGTAATTATTGCAATTAACCCTCTGTTTCAATTTCTCTGCTCTAGGAGCTTTATTACAACATCAGTTACCTGCAAATAATACAACAGGAAAAAAATACCTCACACTTTTACCTTTCCTGCACAGCATACAAGGGCAGCAAGATCAATATATTTATTATTTTCCCAAACGGCTGGATAGGACAGATAAAGAAAATAAATAAACTCGGTGTCTCCGATTTTCCCTGACAAATTCTACTTGAGGTCACTCTTTGCATGACCATCTGAGCTGTCAGGTGGACAAACCCAAACACCCTGGTCTCAAACACATGAAAGTGTGACCTCTTCATAGTGTGCTTTTTGAACTTTGCCTTTTCACACGTTCACCCCAGAGACGGAGTGACGGATGATGCTCCCATCCTGTCATTCTCCCCACTCGCGTCGTCTTTCCCTTTGTCCATCCCTCCATTTCCTCCATGTTCTTCCTCTCCCCGTGGTAGTATCGTGTTAATTTCAAGCAAATGTTAAATGTTTCCAATATTCTCACCGATTCTCGGGGAATGCTGTCTTTCCTTTTGCTGAGTTCAAGGTTCAAAGATTGGAATGGCTCTCCAAGGTGTGACAGGGCTGCTCTTAAATGCACGGATTAAATGCCAAAAAAAAGAATCTAATGTGACAAATATGTCATGACCTTTTGCAGCAGGTCATGTCTTGTTTGGGTCGTGTTATAGTTCTCCTGTTTTTCCGTTGCTAGGAGCACTGATTGTGCACATGTGTCTCTGTTTGGTGATTAGGACACGCATTTGTGACTAATCCCACCAAAGCACTTTTATATGCCAGTCTCGCCGTCCGGTCGGTGCAGGACCATTCCTTGCTGGATGCAATCTGTTTACTTTATGCTTCTGGTTGCTCAATAGACATTTTTAGTACGAGTCCTGTGTGTTTTGCCTCATTTAAGGATTAAATCCTCTTCTAACCTGCAGGCTGTCTCCCGCCTGCACGTATTGGGATCACCAACACCACCGACATGCAGAAACATGACAAAATAGAGGCTTTACCGCCACATTTCCTTCAAAGATTATCACCCGTGGGTGGGTCGTTCCATCCACATGTCAATTGTATCAATTTTTCCACCAAATAATCAGTTTGACCACAACAATTTATTATTTATATATATTTATATATATACAAGGAGAGTTTGACTAATGTACTCGCTGGCAAATTTCACTTAAAAATAAACCCTGACTGTACTTTAGATCAATTTCAATATGAAATAAATAATTATATACATTTAAAACTTAGATAAAATTACATTTAAAATTCTGATTTTTGGAATCTTTTTTTAAGGTTAATTTAAAATATGCAAGCGATTTATAACCTGTGATTATTCATGATTAATCTAAATTCAAAAGTGTGATTAATCTGATTTTTTTTTTAATTTACTGCACTGGTAATTTTTTTATTTTATTGCGTTGTTCGTAACAGTCCATTGTTGACATTGATGCATTTATATATTTATTACAAATTTAGGGAATACGTTTTTGGACAGGGCTTTAAGAGCAAAATGGCGAATAATTTGAATAAGAAACAATTGTAATTTTTGCTTTTGTTTACTTGTTATGCACTATTGATTTAATTTTGACAAAATAACTGTACAGAAGATTATTAATTTATTGGCATTGTACTTTACTTTTACTACAATAATGAATGTGTAATAAAAGGAAATAATTGTAGGATTTTGTTGATACCAGTCCATTAAATTGTTGTATTTATGTAATGTAACATATTTCTCAAATCAGCCTGTTGTTTTGTTCTGTGTGTATAATCATGATCAAAAGTGTGATTAATCTGATTTTTTTTAAATTTACTGCACTGGTATTTTATTTTTATTTTATTGCGTTGTTCGTAACAGTCCATTGTTGACATTGATGCATTTATATATTTATTACAAAGTTAGGGAATACGTTTTTGGACAGGGCTTTAAGAGCAAAATGGCAATTAATTTGAATAAGAAACAATTGTAATTTTTGCTTTTGTTTACTTGTTATGCACTATTGACTTAATTTTGACAAAATAACTGTCTTGATTGCGAAAACAAAGCAGGTGCGGGCAATAGCACTCAAAGGAAGGCGTGAAGCTGCTACAGGATAACACCAACAAAACAGGAAGGGTCACCAAAATAACAGCGCAAGACAGGAACTAAAGCACAACACACAGGAAACAACAACAAACTCAAAATAAGGCACAACAACCTGGTGGAGTTTCATTGTTTAACCTTTTCTGCTGGTGGTGTGCCTTCGTATTTTTTTAATGAAAAAAATGTGCCTTGGCTCAAAAAAGGTTGAAAAAGACTGTTCCATCCGTCCATTTTCTCCCGCTTATTCCCTTTGGGGTCGCGGGGGGCGCTGGAGCCTATCTCAGCTACAATCGGGCGGAAGGCGGGGTACACCCTGGACAAGTCGCCACCTCATCGCAGGAAAAAGACTGTTGTATAATACAATAATGGCAGCGTGCGCCCTCTAGAGGCAAAAAGACAAAAGTGCAAGGCCTATTGTGTCTGCTACTGTATGACTGAGATTATAATTTAGATTTTTTTAAATCATGGCCAAATAACATGACCAAAAGTGTTTGTGTAGAACATTTTTAATTATCAAACCAATACTTGTGAATAGTTGTATTATTGAAACAAACACAGACAGTCTTAAATTCTTTAACATATAAATGATGTTCTATTTGTAGCAAAAAGGAAGGATAACAGCCTTAACATCAAATGACGGTTCTTTTTTTCCCCAGGAAAAACAAACAAACATGTGACTATCCTAAATTAGAGTTTTACGTTTAAAAAGTAAGAATTTTTTTGAAATATCATTTTGGGACCATTTTGTACACAGAAGTTACCTATTTTGTTTGTCTTTCCCATTCACAAGCACTTATTCCTGTTTTTGCTTGAAATAGTGGTTAAGTCAAGTTTCTTGTTGGCGGTTGCAGGTGAGAAAAATTACAAGACAACAAGGGACAGAATGTCCTGGAATCCCTATTTGTAATGAGGTTGACATCAGATGTCAATCAATCCTTAAAATACCACTTCCGCACAATTGACAATAATTATAGCAACGGCCCTTAAGCATAAAAGTTGTGTGATAATATATACATAATTATTCTAACACACCAGAATAACGAGAAACACCCGCAGACACCGAAACACATCAATTTAATTTGTTTTAATTACCGGTAGCTCATTGACTGTCATATTATAAAATAATATTGCTGAAAAGCGACTTTTTTTTCCCACAGCCATGTGCGTAACTTTGCCAGTTCACACGTACATTTCAGACATATTCAACAAAGATGCAAAATAGCGCCCGCAGAACAGTTTTACTCTTGATAAATCAGACTGCGCGTGCTGAGTGATTATATTTGCATCTTCTCCTCCCAGTATTGCAAAAGTTCTGATGATCAGCATATACTCTGCATATTCGTAAATGGACTGCGCTTCTTATTCTGCTCACTTAAGAGACCCAATCCTCTGCTCATGACCTCAGTCGATCAGCTTTGCGAGGCCTATCAAGTTGGCATGCAAACTTTTAGTAGATCGGGCCCAAAATGTCGTGATTTTTGGAGAAAGTTCATTGCCATTGTGTATTTCATTGTGCAGTGTGTGCTGTTACAGCAAGCACAGGTATTGCAATCTTTTCAGGTGGGTGTTTGGCCCCCGTGCTTTACTGTAATGCAACATATGATTGGTTCTGGAGTGTCACGGCGTGGTTTGCGCAGCTTACTGCGGGGTTCGTTCTCCCAAAATGCAGACGGACCATTCCGGACAATGCGTGCAGGTAAGAACATGATTTAATTCTCACAACTCAAAGTAGTACAACAAAACGGAACACAAGGCGAAGGCACAACGTGCTGATCGCACTTGGAGCTAAAGCAATTACTTAGCATAGACTATGGCAAGGAAAACTTACAAGCTGGGGCATGAACAAACAAAACTTAAAGGGGAACATTATCACAATTTCAGAATGGTTAAAACCATTAAAAATCAGTTCCCAGTGGCTTATTATATTTTTCGAAGTTTTTTTCAAAATTTTACCCATCACGCAATATCCCTAAAAAAAGCTTCAAAGTGCCTGATTTTAACCATCGTTATAAACACCCGTCCATTTTCCTGTGACGTCACATAGTGAATACAAACAAATATGGCGGAAAGAACAGCAAGATATAGCGACATTAGCTCGGATTCAGACTCGGATTTCAGCGGCTTAAGCGATTCAACAGATTACACATGTATTGAAACGGATGGTTGTAGTGTGGAAGCAGGTAGCGAAAACAAAATTGAAGAAGAAACTGAAGCTATTGAGCCATATCCGTTTGAACCGTATGCAAGCGAAACCGACGAAAACGACACGACAGCCAGCGACACGGGAGAAAGCGAGGACGAATTCGGCGATCGCCTTCTAACCAACGATTGGTATGTGTTTGTTTGGCATTAAAGGAAACTAACAACTATGAACTAGGTTTACAGCATATGAAATACATTTGGCAACAACATGCACTTTGAGAGTGCAGACAGCCCAATTTTCATCAATTAATATATTCTGTAGACATACCCTCATCCGCGCTCTTTTCCTGAAAGCTGATCTGTCCAGTTTTGGAGTTGATGTCAGCAGGCCAGGGAAGCTATGGTCGATATTCTTCTCTTGATCATCTTCGGTGGCATAAGGGACGGTGTGAGCCAAGACATCCAGGGAGTTTAGCTCGCTCGTCTGCGGGAACAAACTGCCGCCATTGCTTGCCGGGCTACCGAGGTCCTTTGTCCCTGAATTGCTCACACACTCCGGCAGATTCAATGGGGGTCTGGCGGCAGATTTCTTTGACTTTATCGTTGGAAATGCATCTGCTTTGAGTGTCGCAGGATATCCACACATTCTTGCCATCTCTGTCGTAGCATAGCTTTCGTCGGTAAAGTGTGCGGAACAAACGTCCAATTTCTTGCCACTTTCGCATCTTTGGGCCACTGGTGCAACTTGAATCCGTCCCTGTTCGTGTTGTTACACCCTCCGACAACACACCGACGAGGCATGATGTCTCCAAGGTACGGAAAACAGTCGAAAAAACGGAAAATAACAGAGCTGATTTGACTCGGTGTTTGAGAAAATGGAGGATTGCTTCCCGATGTGACGTCACGTTGTGACGTCATCGCTCCGAGAGCGAATATTAGAAAGGCGTTTAATTCGCCAAAATTCACCCATTTAGAGTTCGGAAATCGGTTAAAAAAATATATGGTCTTTTTTCTGCAACATCAAGGTATATATTGACGCTTACATAGGTCTGGTGATAATGTTCCCCTTTAAGTGACTGTTGCTTACAGCAAACAATGACGCCAGATTAAGCGTGGCGAGCAAGGTGAATAAATAGACATAGCGTGGGACCACTAACCAGAGGCAGGTGAACCCAATTAATCCCCATGGTGACCAAAATAAACCCACGAGTGCACACAACAGGAACTTAGGGAGTCCAAAACTAACAGAACATAACTAACCAAAACATGATCCGGACCACGCATCATGACATGGAGGGGTTGACCACCAGGAAAACAAATTGTTTTGTCTTTTGGGGTTTTATTTACTAAAATACTTAATTATAAGGCGCAGTAAGTTTTTTTCAGAATTGATTACGGTTATGATATACTATACGGTGCTTTATTTAGTTAAAGAAAACAACGTAGGTACCCCAGCTTTAAGAGACTTCTCCATGACTTCAACTCTAGACTTCTTCGGTTTGTTTGAGATTGTTATTACTGCCACAGGTGGTGAAAAAGTGTATTACAACTGAGTACCGCTGCATCTTTTTCCCAAGATGCCGCCGCTGTCGTGGGTGTTGTTGGCAGGAGTTCTGTGCTCTTGTATCATCCTTTAGTGTTCCTGATGTTTCCCTCTTGTTTTCATGTGTTTTAAATTTTTTTGCCTTTTGGTCCGGGGTGCCACTTTCGTGACTTCTGCGGTGCTTTTTTGTGGACTTCTGGATCTGCCTCCCAGGAGCCTTTATCCATGGAGACCAGCTGATGGGTTTCTGCCACACCAGAGTCCGTTTGGAGAGACTGGAGGAGATGCGGATGAAGAGACAGGGCTGCGGAGCTGTCTTGGCTGAATGAGCAGGTATCGGACACCTCGGTCTCCTTAGACGCATCCTCGTTCATCCATGCAGACTGGACACTGGCCGAGAGTTAGTGGGCGGATGAGGGTGGAGTTGGCTCTCTTGGTTGCTTTGTTGAGTCTGCTCCTGTCTCTGGCCATGCTCGCCCCACCCCAGCAGACGATGGCGTGGAACACCGCAGAGGCCACCACAGCAGACTGGACACTGGCCGAGAGTTAGTGGGCGGCCGTGGGTGGAGTCGGCTCTCTTGGTTGCTTTGTTGGGTCTGCTCCTGTCTCTGGCCATGCTCCGCCCACCCCAGCAGACGATGGCGTGGAACACCGCAGAGGCCACCACAGCAGACTGGACACTGGCCAAGAGTTAGTGGGCGGCTGAGGGTGGAAGTGGCTCTCTTGGTTGCTTTGTTGGGTATGCTCCTGTCTCTGGCCATGCTCCCCCCACCCCAGCAGACGATGGCGTGGAACACCGCAGAGGCCACCACAGCAGACTGGACACTGGCCAAGAGTTAGTGGGCGGCTGAGGGTGGAAGTGGCTCTCTTGGTTGCTTTGTTGGGTATGCTCCTGTCTCTGGCCATGCTCCCCCCACCCCAGCAGACGATGGCGTGGAACACCGCAGAGGCCACCACAGCAGACTGGACACTGGCCAAGAGTTAGTGGGCGGCTGAGGGTGGAAGTGGCTCTCTTGGTTGCTTTGTTGGGTATGCTCCTGTCTCTGGCCATGCTCCGCCCACCCCAGCAGACGATGGCGTGGAACACCGCAGAGGCCACCACAGCAGACTGGACACTGGCCAAGAGTTAGTGGGCGGCTGAGGGTGGAAGTGGCTCTCTTGGTTGCTTTGTTGGGTATGCTCCTGTCTCTGGCCATGCTCCGCCCACCCCAGCAGACGATGGCGTGGAACACCGCAGAGGCCACCACAGCAGACTGGACACTGGCCAAGAGTTAGTGGGCGGCTGAGGGTGGAAGTGGCTCTCTTGGTTGCTTTGTTGGGTCTGCTCCTGTCTCTGGCCATGCCCCCCCCCACCCCAGCAGACGATGGCGTGGAACACCGCAGAGGCCACCACAGCAGACTGGACACTGGCCAAGAGTTAGTGGGCGGCTGAGGGTGGAAGTGGCTCTCTTGGTTGCTTTGTTGGGTATGCTCCTGTCTCTGGCCATGCTCCCCCCACCCCAGCAGACGATGGCGTGGAACACCGCAGAGGCCACCACAGCAGACTGGACACTGGCCGAGAATTAGTGGGCGGCCGAGGGTGGAGTCGGCTCTCTTGGTTGCTTTGTAGGGTCTGCTACTGTCTCTGGCCATGCTCCGCCCACCCCAGCAGACAATGGCATGGAACAGAGCAGAGGCCGCCACAGTGTATGTTTTTTACATTTTTAAAATTTATTTATTAATTTTTTTGTAGCTGTATGAAGAAATGGCTGGTTGCATCAGCTATGCTCTTTTAATGTCTTTAATGTCCTTTGTGTTCTTTGATGTTTCCCTCTGAGTTTTTTTCTCTCCTTGGCCTCAGTCTGGACCCCCTCTCCAGGGGCTCAGGTTTAGTCTGGATATGTTTACCTGTTGTCATCTTTTCTTGTAAGGGGCGCCGAAAGTTGGCAGACCCGTCAGCGATCCTGTTCCGTCTCCCTGTAATGTTTGTCTATTCTTGAATGGGATTGTACTGAAAATCTTAATTTCCCTTCTGGGATTAATAAAGATTTTCTGATTCTGATTTTTGATTCTGATTCTGATTTCATACGGACCCTCGAGGGGTTAAAAAAACACTGATTTGCATCGGCTGGGAACATCTCTGCGCTGCTGACCCGTCTCCGCTCGGGATGGTGTCCTGCTGGCCCCACTATGGACTGGACTCTTACTATTATGTTGGATCCACTATGGACTGGACTCTCACAATATTATGTCAGACCCACTTGACATCCATTGCATTCGGTGTCCCTTAGAGGGGGGCTGGGGGGGTTACCCACATATGCGGTCCTCTCCAAGGTTTCTCATAGTCATTCACATCGATGTCCCACTGGGGTGAGTTTTTCCTTGCCCTTATGTGGGCTTTGTACCGAGGATGTCGTTGTGGCTTGTGCAGCCCTTTGAGACACTTGTGATTTAGGGCTATATAAATAAACATTGATTGATTGATTGATTTCGACAAGATGTCAATGATTTAGTCACTTTACACTGTGTTCCTGTTAATGATATATATCATCTCAAATAACTAAAGTATCAAACGTATCGATATTTTGATTTGGAGAATTGATATTAAAGCATAAGATCTGGTATCGTCGGTATCGATATTTCAGTATCAATCTGCACATCACTAAAACAGCAACTTTTCACTTTAAATGTGTGTGTTGAATCTTATCAGTCTCAAAGCGAACTGAGCACTTTCCAAGCAGTGGCTGTATGTCAGAATGTTGTTTATATTTGCTCCTTTGTGAGTGCGCTGTATGTTTTCAAGTGCCAAGTGCCATCAATTTTCCACCGAAAGGGACAATCCCCTTCCCTCCGCAGAACGAGGTACAGTTTTGTTGATTGTAAAATCAATACGTGGCCACTCGTAGCCATTTGCTCCTGATGATGGCTACCAAAGTATGGATTACAAAAGGAAGCCGTGTCCTTTACAGCGCAAATGCTTGATTTAGCTGGTATTTCACTGACAGTGATAAAGGATATTTAATATGTTGTGCTCTTTATTGTCTACATTTCTGCTCCACGGAAAACACTACTGCCTGTTCGGGCATGCTGTGCAAAAATGTCAGTATCTTGATGAAGCATTTTTAAGATAAGCGTAAGATTCCATCGTTCCATTCCATTGTTTGTTGGTAATATTGGCTGTGATCCACATGCGAGATTCTCAATGTTTATAAATCAGGCCTATTCATTAAAGGCGCAGTCAAGGTGTTGAGGGGATCCGGTTTGGTGGCTGCAGGATTAGGTCTCTGCTTTTTGCAGATGATGTGGTCCTGATGGCTTCATCCGGCCAGGATCTTCAGCTCTCACTGGATCGGTTCGCAGCTGAGTGTGAAGCGACTGAGATGAGAATCAGCACCTCCAAGTCCGAGTCCATGGTTCTCGCCCGGAAAAAGGGTGGAGTGCCATCTCCGGGTTGTGGAGGAGACCCTGCCCCAAGTGGAGCAGTTCAAGTACCTCGGAGTCTTGTTCACGAGTGAGGGAAGAGTGGATCGTGAGATCGACAGGCGGATCGGTGCGGCGTCTTCAGTAATGCGGACGCTCTATCGATCCGTTGTGGTGAAGAAGGAGCTGAGCCGGAAGGCAAAGCTCTCAATTTACCAGTCGATCTACGTTCCCATCCTCACCTATGGTCATGAGCTTTGGGTTATGACCGAAAGGACAGGATCACGGGTGCAAGCGGCCGAAATGAGTTTCCTCCGCCGGGTGGCGGGGCTCTCCCTTAGAGATAGGGTGAGAAGCTCTGTCATCCGGGGGGAACTCAAAGTAAAGCCGCTGCTCCTCCACATGGAGAGGAGCCAGATGAGGTGGTTCGGGCATCTGGTCAGGATGCCACCCGAACGCCTCCCGAGGGAGGTGTTTAGGGCACATCCGACCGGTAGTAGGCCACGGGGAAGACCCAGGACACGTTGGGAAGACTATGTCTCCCGGCTGGCCTGGGAACGCCTCGGGATCCCCCGGGAAGAGTTGGACGAAGTGGCTGGGGAGAGGGAAGTCTGGGCTTCCCTGCTTAGGTTGCTGCCCCCGCGACCCGACCTCGGATAAGCGGAAGAAGATGGATGGATGGATGGAAGCCATTAAAACTAGGGTTGATTAACCTCCAAATAAATTGCAAAAATCTGACTTTTAACAACGACTGGACAACAAAATATCAATCAATCAATCAATCAAATTTTACTTATATAGCCCAAAATCACGAGTGTCTCAAAGGGCTGCACAAGCCACAACGACATCCTCGGCTCAGATCCCATTGTTGAGACAGATGAAAAAACTCAACCCAATTGGATGACAATGACAAATTGTCGCCCCCTGGGCGACCGGTGCAATGGACATCGAGTGGATCAAGCATAATATTGTGAGAGTCCAGTCCATAGTGGATCTAACATAATAATGAGAGTAAAGTCCATAGTGGGGCCAGCAGGAGATCATCTTGAGTGGAGACAGGTCAGCAGCGCAGAGATGTCCCCAACTGATGCACAGATGAGTGGTCCACCCTGGACTTTGGACAGCTAGCGCTTAATCTGTGGTCACAGAATCTGTGCCCCCCCTCGCCACGAAGGAGACGGGGGCAGAGCAGAAAAGAAACGGCAGCTCAACTGCCATTCAGACACATTCTGTATTTAGCAATGAGATAAGTTGATTGGCAACACTAAATTGGCCCTAGTGTGTGAATGTGAGTGTGAATGTTGTCTGTCTATCTGTGTTGGCCCTGCGATGAGGTGGCGACTTGTCCAGGGTGTACCCCGCCTTCCGCCCGAATACAGCTGAGATAGGCTCTAAAAGGGACAAGCGGTAGAAAATGGATGGATGGATGAATGATATGTTGTTGTCACAGTGGGACAACACTACCATCTTGTGGCAGTTCACAGTTACTGCACAACGTTGTTGAAAGACTGTCCCCACTGTGCACAAAGACCTGAGACTCTACACCAGACCTGGGTAATTATTTTGCCTCGGGGGACCAAATTTAGAGAAAAAAATGTGTCTGGGGGCCGATATATCTATCTATCTATGTGTGTGTATGTATGTATGTATGTATATATATGTATATATATATATATATATATATATATATATCCATCCATTTTCTACCGCTTATTCCCTTTGGGGTATACATATATATATCCATCTATCTATCTGTGTGTGTGTGTGTGTGTGTGTGTGTGTGTGTGTGTGTATATACATATATATATATATATATATATATATATATACACACATACATATGTATACATATATACACACACAGACACGCATATACATATATATATATATATATATATATATATGTATATATACACACACACACACACACATAGATTGGAATATATATATATATATATATATACATACATATGTATACATATATACACGCACAGACACGCATATACATATATATATATATATATATATATATATATATATATATATATATATATATATATATATGTATATATATATACACACACACACACACATAGATTGGAATATATATATATATATATATATATATATATTCCAATCAGACACAATAATGTCTGATTGAAAGCTAAAAACGTTATGACAGATTGCCTTAAAAAACGGAATGGAATTTTTAATTTATATTACTGAATGAGACACCCACAATGTACATGAAAATAAAGAACGTGGGATTTACAATATTAAGTATGAATGATAAAACACTGAATATTGACAACATATGAACGTTACACCCCCTCTCGATCGACATATTTTACAATCAAGCGAAACGCAACAAAAATGCAACAGACAGTGAAATATTAACGTGAAGGGTAAAAAAAACCCCCACCTACTATCTGATACATCTGATACATCACTAAGTTTTAGAAGTTTGTTGTAAAAATCTCCTTCCGTGTCTGTCCCTGACACCCGCATTTCAGGCTTGTTGCTCTGGAAACACTCTGTGGAAACGCTCCCCACCCACACTGCTTGGTGCCTCGTCTGAGCTGCTGTGACTTAGAACCATAGTAACTAATTACATTACCATAGTAACTAGTATATCATGCAAAAGCGCAGATTGCAACCATCGAAATACTTTGTATAGTTCAACACTTACGGTCATTTGAAAACATCACTGCACATCATAATGGCAGCTACAGTTTCCATCTTAAACAACTAAAAAAAATATTTGAGAATGTCCGGTGGGTAAGATTGAAAAGCTTAACCGGCCTTAATTTGCCAAGGTCTGCTCTGCACTCTTGGATCGAAGGATCCTTCTACCCGACTTGAGCAAGTGAAAGGTTGCAAGTAGCATGCCGCTAAAACCATCGCTTCTTTCAGAAAGCTTATATTTCCGTAAAGTCCACTGCACGTGCGTGGAGTCAGTCTGGGTGTCATGCATGAAAGAAAGACTAAGTGAAAAAATAGATCATTTCAAAGGATTCAACACAGAATAAGACAAAAGGCATTTCAACTTTTCAGTCTTTGGATATTATTGTGTTTGTAGTTTGTGTACAGTTGAAGCTTTACATCATGCAATATTTGTAATACTTTTTGGATCGCTTTTCCCCACAGACCTGAGGATCTTTGAAGACATTTCAGATCTGTCTTACTGTACGTCCAAGGCATTGATTCTGCAACTCAGCAATCTTGGCAACATACAAAGACAGAAAGCCTTTTTTCCTTTGCAAGCGGGTCATGACTGTGTGAATGTCTGACAGAAAACCACATGAAAACCTTATTTTTTAGCGATTGCCTGGACTTTGGAAGGCTATGATCTTAAACTGATAAACAGCCTGTTTGAAGTCAAAAGCATTTTTTTTTTTTTTACAAATGTTATTATTGTTGTATTTTGATGCTCTACTTCGGTGTCATTATTTATCAGCTAAAAATTGGAACACTTGTAATTTTCCCCGGTCATGAGATTTTGTTCAGGAGTTTGTCCGTTTTCACACCGACTCTTGTTTCAAACCTCTCCCACCTTTACATTTATTTTATTATATTTTTGTATATTTTTATATTTTAAATTTTCTTTACATTTATAATAGATGCATGTTAGGACTTTGATCCATGAAAAACTGTATTACTATATTCCCTGTGCAATTATGATTGACTGTTTGTTGGTTGTTTTCCAGCACTGTCTACAAGGCCCGGTACCGGTCCGCGGACCGATTGGTACAGGGCCGCACAAAAAAATAAAATAAAATATATATATATTAATATATTTTTTTATTAAATCAACATAAAAACACAATATATACACTATATATCAATGTATATCAATATAGTCTGCAGGGATACAGTCCGTAAGCACACATGATTGTATTTCTTTAAAAAAAAAAAAAAAAAATCCCCCCCCCCCAAGGGCTCAGGGGCCGGACATCGAAATGTGGCTGTTTCGTTAGAAAGTGCCTCGGCAGGTACTTCCTTTACTTAATTGCAAAGTAAACACATCGGCTTTCAAACTGCACTGTCAATAAATGTATTTTCCCGCCCTCGCTACTCGTTTCCAATGTGTGCAAATAGTTAACAGTATGAAGAAACAGAAGCTCCAGTTTTTATTGAGGATTGATGTTCCTTCTTTTGAATTATTTTCCTTCCTTAGTTTTATTTTTTTTTACACTTCTTCCTTCATTTAGGTTTGTAAGACTGAAAATATAAAGCAAATACTGTACAACATTACATAAATAAAATAGAAGGTTTAGTGTTAACATATTCACACAATAAACTACAAAAGTTTACACATATATAAATTGCACAAACTGTATGCGACTTATCATTACAACAAAGTTCCAAAGCTTAGTGATATATCACATATATCAGATTGTAGGTGGGTTTATTTTTTACCCTTTCCGTTCATATTTAGCTGTGTTTGTTGCATTTTTGTTGCGTTTCACTTGATTGTAAAATATGTCGATCGAAAAGGGGTGTGACGTTCATATGTTGTCAATATTCAGTGTTTTATCGTTCATAGTTAATACTCTAAATCCCACATTCTTTATCTACATGTACATTCTGTAAAAAATTTAATATTCCATTCTGTTTTTTTAAGGCGGTCTGTCATAACGTTTTTAGATTTCAATTCAATCAGACATTATTCTGAGGTTTTGTATTAGTGTTCCTAAAAATAGATATATTGGCCCCCAGACAAATTTTTTTCTCTAAATCTGGCACCCCCGAGTCAAAATAATTGCCCAGGCCTGACCTAAGGTGTAGCGTTGTTGCCCTCTACTGGTCAAATTTAGTGCTGCATGTATTAAACGAGGTTTGCACGGCAATAATAACTAACAATAATAAATAAATAAACAATAATAATAAATAACAACACCACCACGAATACAATTTGAATACACAACAAACTAAATATCTTTATGCACAATATCTACTTACAAAGATGTTATATCTCTGCACAGGAATTGTTCGTAGTTGTTTACTCAACTTCTTGTAGCACACAAACACAAGACTTGGTACGCTCGTCTTCTAACGCCAAGTGACGTAGACAAGAGCCAACCTAACAACTGTCACGACGTGGTTTTCGCTTACTGCGGGGTCGTTCTCCCAGGAAGGCAAACGGACGACTCCGGACAGGACTTGCAGGTAGGAACATGATTTAATTTTAAGAAACAATCAACGAGATACAAAACAGAAAACAACCCGAAGGCGAGCGTGCCTATCGCATGCGGAAGCTAAGGCAAAAACTTTGGACATGAAACTATAGACATGAACCTCACGAAACTGTGGCATGAAACAAACACGAAACTGTGGCATGAAACAACTACCATTAACTATGGCATAGAACAAACACGAAACTGTGGCATGAAACCAATACGAAACTGTGGCATGAAACAACTAGCATTAACTATGGCATAGAACAAACACGAAACTGTGGCATGAAACCAATACGAAACTGTGGCATGAAACAACTAGCATTAACTATGGCATAGAACAAACACCAAACTGTGGCATGAAACCAATACGAAACTGTGGCATGAAACAACTAGGACTTACGTAGTCCAGGCATGAGGCAAACAACTAATGACGCCAGGACGACTGACTGGCAAAGGCAGGCTTAAATAGTCCTCTGATTAGAAGCAGGTGCGCGTCCCGGACACCAGAGGCAGGTGAAAATCATAAGTAGCCATGGTAACTAAAACAAACTCAGGTGTCAAACAGGAACTAAAAGAGTCCAAAAACTAACAGAACATAACAAAAACATGATCCGGACCACGGATCTGACAACAACGAGTGCGCCCTCTAGTGGCCTATCTCTTATAAGTGCAATTATCTCTCAAAGGAGCCAACATAAATGTATACATACATACCGTACTTTTCGGACTATAAGTCACAGTTTTTTTCATAGTTTGGCCGGGCTCCAGTGCGATTTATTAATGTTTTTTTCCTTCTTTATTATGCATTTTCGGCAGGTACGACTTATACTCCGGTGCGACTTATACTCCGAAAAATACGGTACTGTAAGTCGGTTAATAAAAGATTATCTACGATACCACAAACGATTTGATCAAGTTTCGGATTTCTACCATTGTTCAACTAGTTCAGGGGTCGGCAACCCAAAATGTTGAAAGAGCCATATTGGACCAAAAATACAAAAACAAATCTGCCTGGAGCCGCAAAAAAAATAAAAGCCATATTACATACAGATAGTGTGTCATGAGATATAAATTGAATTAAGAGGACTTAAAGGAAACAAAATGACCTCAAATATACCTACAAATGAGACATAATGATGCAATATGTACATATAGCTAGCCTAAATAGCATGTTAGCATCGATTAGCTTGCAGTCATGCAGTGACCAAATATGCCCGATTAGCACTCCCCACAAGTCAATAACATCAACAAAACTCACCTTTGTGCATTCATGCACAACGTTAAAAGTTTGGTGGACAAAATGAGACAGAAAAAGAAGTGGCATAAAACACGTCCTAGAAAGTCCGAGAAAGTTATACATGTAAACAAAATACGGTGAGTTCAAGGACCGCCAAAATTAGTAGGACAAAACGGCGCTCGCCACTCGAATCAGTGAAACATGTTTAATATAAACAGTGGGATTTATAACAATTAGGGAGGTTTGTGTCATGTTTGGCCTCCTACAGAAACCATATTAAAACAAAAAATATATATTTTTTACCCTCATCTTTTTCCATTTTTCATACATATTTGAAAAAGCTTCAGGGAGCCACTAGGGCGGCGCTAGAGCCGCGGGTTGCCGACCCCTGAACTAGTTGCTACCTGTCTGGATCAATGTGTCCGTCGCTTAAAAGGGTCGACAGGAAACAATGACTCGAGCACTTTGCTCGGGGTAGAACATTCATACTTTGTTGTCCAGTCGTTGTTAGAAGTCCAATTTTTGTAATTTATTTAGATTTTCCAGGGTTGAATGAGGAGTCTTCTTCTACTCAGCCCACTGCTGCTTGACTGTGACACATATACTTCACTGTTGTCCCCTTGTGAGGTTACGGGAGTACTGCATGCATGATCAACCCTAGTTTTAATGGTTTCATCAAGCCTATTTGGGCAATGTTAATTCAGCGGGCCAAAATGAAAAGTTGAACAGGCCTGCTTGTCACGCTAGGAATATCAACGACCGAAATGAGGCCACAAACAAAATCTTGTTGAGAGGCCACAACAAGCCCAGCCTGCATGTATTTATAGTCAAATGCTTCGGTACGGAACCTTAGGTTTGAAACATGATTATAGTGTAACAACTTATTGCAGGCCTATCAAACTGGGTCAAATCCGGCTCAGGAATGACAACATACCGGCCTTTGAGTTCAGTTCAAAACTCTGGAAACAAAAATTTTTGCAGCACATTCCTAAAACACTAGAGTACTGTATTTTCTGGACCATAGGGCGCACCGTATTATAAGGCGCATTGCCGATGAGCGGGTCTATTTTCATACAAAAGGCGCACTCTTTTTTGTTTGTTTTAAAATCTGCCATATATAATAAAAATCGAAAAACGGCCCTAATTTTATTTTTTGATTTGCGTTTCAGAATTGGAAATAGAATGAACGGTAGGTAAACGGACCATAATGGTAACATCTTTGTCCAGCAGGAGTCCCATTGTGGTTTTTAAAAAGTCTCATTAAATAGTTAAATAGTTTTCTTTCAGAAATGAAAATAGAAAAAATACATAAAAAAAATCGAATTCAAGAATTGGAAATAAAATTAACGGCATTCTATTTCCAATTCTGAAACGCAAATCAAAAAATAAAATTAGGTTCGTTTTTCGATTTTCGTTATATATGGCAGATTTTAAAACAAACAAAAAACGGTTGATTTCCATTAAAATATTGCCATAAAATTGGACTTTGTGCTGTTTTCCTTTTATGGATTTAATTTTTTCCAGAAAAACACAAAAATCGGAAAACATTTTCATCCAAAATGCAAAAATGCGTGTTTATCTGTGTGATGACAAATTGAACCGGAAGCAGTATTTTAGCTAATCCTTTGCGTTTAGCATGTTTTTAACATAACGGTAACACCTTTGTTCAGCAGGAGTTCTATTGTCGTTTTAAAAGTGTCATTCAATAGTTTTTCAACTTTTGTTCAGAAAAGAAAATGGAAAAAATGGCCCGAAATTAGTTTTTTGATTTGCATTTAAGAATTCGAAATAGAAAGGACGGAAGGTACACGGACCTCGGTCCTAAGCTTTCCTGAAATATGGCCTCCATAACATCCATCCATCTTCTTCCGCTTATCCGGGGGGGCAGCAGCCTAAGCAAGGAAGCCCAGACTTCTCTCTCCCCAGGCACTTTGTCCAGCTCCTCCCGGGGGATTCCGAGGTGTTCCCAGGCCAGCCGGGAGAAATAGTCTTCCCAACGTGTCCTGGGTCTTCACCGTGGCCTCCTACCAGTTGGACGAACCCAAAACACCTCCCTAGGGAGGCCTTTGGGTGGCATCCCGACGAGATGCCCGAACCACCTCATCTGGCTCCTCTCGATGTGTAGGAGCAGCGGCTTTACTTTGAGCTCCTCCCGGATGGCAGAGCTTCTCACCCTATCTCTAAGGGAGAGCCCCGCCACATGGCGGAGAAAGCTCATTTCGGCCGCTTGTACCCGTGATCTTGTCCTTTCGGTCATACCCCAAAGCTCATGACCATAGGTGAGGATGGGAACGTAGATCGACCGGTAAATTGAGAGTTTTGCCTTCCGGCTCAGCTCCTTCTTCACCACAACGGCTCAATACAGCGTCCGCATTACTGAAGACGCCGCACCGATCCGCTTGTCGATCTCACGATCCACTCTTCCCTCACTCGTGAACAAGACTCTGAGGTACTTGAACTCTTCCACTTGGGGCGGGGTCTCCTCCCCAACCCGGAAATGGCACTCCACCCTTTTCCGGGCGAGAACCATGGACTCGGACTTGGAGGTGCTGATTCCCATCCCAGTCGCTTCACACTCGGCTGCGAACCGATCCAGTGAGAGCTGAAGATCCTGGCCGGATGAAGCCATCAGGATCACATCATCTGCAAAAAGCAGAGATCTAATCCTGCAGCCACCAAACTGGATCCCCTCAAAACCCTGACTGCGCCTAGAAATTATGTCCATAAAAGTTATGAACGGAGTCCAAGTTATGGCGGAGTACAACCCTCACTGGAAACGTGTCCGACTTATTGCCGGCAATGCGGACCAAGCTCTGACACTGATCACACAGGGAGCGGACCGCCACAATCAGACAGTCCGATACCTCATAGTCTCTGAGCACTCCCCACAGGACTTCCACAGTCGAATGCCTTCTCCAAGTCCACAAAGCACATGTAAACTGGTTGGGCAAACTCCCATGCACCCTGAAGGACCCTGCCGAGAGTATAGAACTGGTCCACAGTTCCACGACCAGGCCTCCATAACATTTTAATTGAATATTTCCAGTCTATTGTCTAATGTCTCATGGTTAGGACATTTACTATGACAGTTTATCTTTCTCCCCCAAAAACAAGAGGCTTCCCTCTGCCTCCAGGGCGTGGTGAAGTCCTTCTTACCTTACCTGTTTCTGCACACGGCAATAACACAATAAAGAAGGACAATGGACCCACAGTGTTACATTTCGTGATATAAATTATTTATTTACATTTACAGAAAAATGACCCCATCAAGACAACGTAGTAATAACTAATGGAAATCGAACCCAGGATACAGTAGCTGAAGTCTTTGTCACAACCAAAGGGAGAGCTCCGTCGTAGCATCGTGCCCTCGGTCAAAGGTCTCCTATAACACAAGGTGCAAGGCAACACGTGTAGCCCGGGTCCCCCCTCCGCCCTCCCCACACCACAGCACCCCCACGAGAAAAAAAAAGAATAAGCCTAACTCAAAGTTCCTTACCCTGCTTTGCGCTACCCCAGTTCGCTTTTTCCCCTGATCTACAAATGACAGACACCAGCTAACTCGCATCTACCAAAACTCACACATCTATTACACGCTCACACATACATACCCACATTCAGTATTCTCCACACCCCAAGTTCTTATGGTGGTGTCCGGGGAAAAAACCAAAAAAAAAACCTTAAGGACGCTAGTGACAAGGTTTAAAGTGACGCCGCCAACAGTCGCCCGATGACAACATTCCCATGTGCGAGTCTCACTGGTGTGCCAACTCCGTCTTTTTGCCCCGTGTCCCCCGTCCTCCACGGGCGTTCCTGGAAGTTCCTACTGGCAGAGAAGGCAAGGGGAAGCAGATCCTACATTTCTTGGGTTGCTCTACAAAGGTGGGGGTAGGGGGGGGGAACATGAAACGAGACTGCCTTCCGTCAAGTGGAAGGTCGATTCTGTCCGATGTGTCCGGGGCTCAGATAAGTCGAGTAGAGGCGCGCATGGTGTTTTCTGAACTGAAGTGGACATTGTTTTGCTTCTGTCGGTTGATCCTGTTGGTCCGCGGGCACTTTCTGTGTGGGAGGGACAGACAGGGGAAGACCGTTACGCAACAAAGATGGCTACCAATAAAATGTAATCTCGTGAAAGAATGAACGAGCTTGAATTCCGGCGGTACCTCAGTTGTCTCTAAGCTAATTGGGTTACAAGCCTCTCCACCGCTAATTGGTGCAGCGAATAACACAGTAAGATCCAACCAAAATCCACTCTGTAATTTGTTTGCTGAAAACTAAATGGAGCTAAAATGTTGAAAGAGTCATATTGGACCAAAAATACCAGAATAAATCTGTCTGGACCCACAACATTTAAAAGCTTATCATTAGAGATGTCCGATAATGGCTTTTTTTGACGATATCCGATATTCCGATATTTTCCAACTCTTAATTACCGATTCCGATATCAACCGATACTGATACATACAGTCGTGGAATTAACACATTATTATGCCTAAATATCTCCCTGAGAGAGCATGAGGAGGTTGAGGTGGGCGGGGTTAGGGGGCGGTGTTGAGGTGGAGGGGGGGGGGGGGGGTGGAGGGGGTAGCGGAGGGTGTATATTGTAGCGTCCCGGAAGAGTTAGTGCTGCAAGGGGTTCTGGGTATTTGTTCTGTTACGGTGCGGATGTTCTCCCGAAATGTGTTTGTCATTCTTGTTTGGTGTGGGTTCACAGTGTGGCGCATATTTGTAACAGTGTTAAAGTTGTTTGTACGGCCACCCTCAGTGTGACCTGTATGGCTGTTGACCTAGTATGGTTTGCATTCACTTGTGTTTCTGAAAAGCCGTAGATATCATGTGATCGGGCCGGAACGCAAACGCAGTGTCTTTAAGGTTTATTGGCGCTCTGTTCTTCTCCCTACGTCCGTGTACCACTCCGTACAGCGGCGTTTTATAAAGTCATAAGTTTTACTTTTTGAAACCGATAATTTCCGATATTACATTTTAAAGCATTTATCGGCCGATAATATCGGCATTCCGATATTATCGGACATCTCTACTTATAATGAAGGCAAGACATCATTAAAGTGTCTATATTACCTACAGTCGTGGTCAAAAGTTTACATACACTTGTATAGAACATAATGTCATGTCTTGAGTTTCCAATAATTTCTACAACTCTTATTTTATTGTGATAGAGTGATTGGAGCACATACTTGTTGGTCTCAAAAAATATTTATGAAGTTTGGTTCTTTTATGAATTTATTATGGGTCTTCTGAAAATGTGACCAAATCTGCTGGGTCAAAAGTATACATACAGCAATGTTAATATTTGCTTACATGTCCCTTGGCAAGTTTCACTGCAATAAGGCGATTTTGGTAGCCATCCACAAGCTTCTGGCAAGCTTCTGCTTGAATTTTTGACCAGTCCTCTAGACAAAATTGCTGCAGTTCAGCTAAATGTTTTGGTTTTCTGACATGGACTTGTTTCTTTGGCATTGTCCACACGTTTAAGTCAGGACTTTGGGAAGGCCATTCTAAAACCTTCATTCTCGCCTGATTTAGCCATTCCTTTACCACTTTTGACGTGTGTTTGGGGTCATTGTCCTGTTGGAACACCCAACTGCGCCCAAGACCATACTTGCCAACCTTGAGACCTCCGATTTCGGGAGGTGGAGGAGGGGCGTGGCTAAGAGGGGAGGAGTATATTTACAGCTAGAATTCACCAAGTCAAGTATTTCATATATATATATATATATATATATATATATTGACTTTCAGTGAATTCTAGCTATAAATATATTTATTTTATTGTGTATATATATATATATATATATATATATATATATAAAATAAATACTTGAATTTCAGTGTTCATTTATTTACACATATACTTGTTGAGTTAAGGGTTGAGTTGTCCATCCTTGTTCTATTCTATGTCACTATTTTTCTAACCATGCTGAACACCCTCTCTGATGATGCATTGCTGTGTGGCACGCACAAAAGTGCTTTCATCAAATGCACCAGATGGCAGCATTGTCCTGTTTAAGAGTGTCACAACATTGCTGTTTACGGCAGACCAAAACGTGACTGCTGTTGTTGTGTGTTGTTACCGCGCTGGGAGGACGTTGATGAAACTGCCTAACAATAAACCCACATAAGGAACCAAGAACTCGCCCTCGATCATTCTACAGTTATAACGTCATTGGGCAGGCACACCGTTTATATTGTGGGAAATTCAGGCGGACCTGAGTCCACCTGAATTTCGGGAGATTTTCGGGAGATAATTTGTCCCGGGAGGTTTTCGGGAGAGGCGCTGAATTTCGGGAGTCTCCCGGAAAATCCGGGAGGGTTGGCAAGTATGCCCAAGACCCAACCTCCGGGCTGATGATTTTAGGTTGTCCTGAAGAATTTGGAGGTAATCCTCCTTTTTCATTGTCTCATTTACTCTCTGTAAAGCACCAGTTCCATTGGCAGCGAAACAGGCCCAGGGCATAAAACTACCACCACCATGCTTGACGGTAGTTTTGGTGTTCCTGGGATTAAAGGCCTCACCTTTTCTCCTCCAAACATATTGCTGGGTATTGTGGCCAAACAGCTCAATTTTTGTTTCATCTGACCACAGAACTTTCCTCCAGAAGGTCTTATCGTTGTCCATGTGATGTCAGATGAAACACGAATTCAGCTGTTTGGCCACAATAACCAGCAATTTATATTATTCACATGTGAATAATGCTGTATAATAGACTGTATTTATGTTATTCACATGTGAATAATGCTGTATAATAGACTGTATTTATATTATTCACATGTAAAAAATACCCAAGTGTTTATTGTCTATTGTGAGCGAACTGTGGTGCTGAATTTCCCCCAGGGATCAATAAAGTACTTTCTATTCTATTCTATAAGTGCAGTGAAACTTGGCAATGGACATGTAACCAAATATTAACATTGCTGAATGTATACTTTTGACCCAGCAGATTTGGTCACATTTTCAGTAGACCCATAATAAATTCATAAAAGAACCAAACTTAATGAATATTTTTTGTGACCAACAAGTATGTGCTCCAATGACTCTATCACAAAAAAATAAGAGTTGTAGAAATGATTGGAAACTCAAGACAGCCATGACATTATGTTCTTTACAAGTGTATGTACACTTTTGACCATGACTGTACGTGTCTTGCACATTACCCATCAGGCCTACTGTAAATAGGTAAAATGGGTGTATTTTTGAATTGTGTATGGTACTATTAGACATTTTTTTATAATGTCTACATAGTTCAGTGGGCAAGTTGTGCGCTTTTATATCACATGTTTTAACTTTGATTAATTGGACCACGACTTGGAAAGGTTCTACCTATACAATGAGGGTGTGCAAGGCATGCTCCTGTAATATACGTGGTCAATAATAATCGGCCACTGGGTGGCATAACAGAATTCAGTGTCTCTAAAACTTGGGACAAGCTGTGGGCTGCAGTATGGAGACCCCTGAATTACGCAATTCTTTGGGGTACCACTAGATGGAGCCTTAGTGGTACACGTACCAGTTTGAAAAACACTGTTCTAAACACGCCTGTTACGGGCATTCCATTTTATAGATTTGTATTTGTTACACAACGGAAATCAATCAAAGCTTTTTTCTAATCAAATTAATTGATTAATCGTAACAACCCAAAACAAATTAGTCATGTAGTCATTACCATGAATTGATTAACGTGGACCCAGACTTAACCTCTTAAGGCCCAAGCTGTTTGTTTACATGCTTTTTTTTATTTCTCTTAGCTATTTGGGCTTATTGGACCCAAATTAGAATAAAAACTAAATATCATCTTTTTATATGATGTACTTAGTCCATAAGTACACAGACGTGTACTTCATGTGTAGTGACATGCAAATTTTTATTTTTACACTTTTTTTTTTCTCCAAATTCCATTGTATGTTATACTCTTCTGACACCACCAGATAGCAGTATACGTGTCCACATAAGTGGCCATAAGACCCCAATTCAGTAGTGTACACAATTTTGGAAATAAGAGCTAAAAGGTGCTGTCCACACATGTGGCCACTAAGGCCTTTGGATAAACAAGTCGAAAAACGTATTCGGGTGTTACCATTTAGTGGTCAATTGTACGGAATATGTACTGTACTGTGCAATCTACTAATAAAAGTTTCAATCAATCAATCAATCAATCAATGTGACATCAGGAGCTTTATACAAAGCAATTGCATGAATAAAAAAAATAGAGAGAAATGATGAATAAAAGCTACCCAAAAGTACAACTTTGTGAATTAGATTTTTGATAATACATAACAATAGAATTTTTAATAGCTTGGGAACTTGAAAAATATACTTTTTTGTGCGTTAAAACGAAGTCACTGCGCAACAGGGCACTTTCATTACATTCTCGCCGTATTCACAGTGTGATATTTTCTGCCTTTAATGCTTTATTTACTTAACCCTGTCTCCTGCTCCTACGAGACTGCTGCCTCCTTTGCCGTGCATCCTGAAACCTTTAAAAGGCTTTTATTAAAATGTCATAAATTGCCTGGTTCAGCTTAAGGCCAGGCCACGAGTGGGCTTTAGTTTGAGGACATACATTGATGTGCACCTGTGTTTTCATGCGAGTATACACCGGGAAAAAAAATGACACAGGCAAGGTGACCCTCCAGGTGTTTCCTCTAGGCTCCGAAGTGGCAAAGTCCCCTCTGTGACTCATCCCACACACACACACACTCCATTGTGAACGCCGCCCCGAGGCTCATTAGTAAGGCTCGGAGCATCTTGTACGAGTGCGTGTCTGTCAGGGCATGACTCACCTTGTGATGCAGAGCACCACTACACAGATGATGACCACCTGGAGTGCTCCAATGATAGAGGCGATGAGGACATAGTGCAGTTTTCCGGAGCCCGGGACCACGTAGAGCACGTTGTACTCTTTGGTGTCACACTGGGGGCCGCTGAAACCTGAGTGACAGCTGCAAAGCACACACAAAACACACACAAACGGTCAGTTTAGTACTCAAATAGAAGTGGTCACTACCTCTTAAGGCCTAAATCGGGCATTACCTGTGTTCCTTATGTGATGTGATTCATTTGAAAGTTGGCATTTTTTAATTTGAAATGTTTTGATAAAATTGCATTGTGTCTTGATTGTAACATTATTAGATTAGGGCAGGGGTCATGGATACGGGCCGCTAACATCCAAAATTCGGCCTGCGGGAAGTCCCAAGTAAAAAAAATTAAAAAATAAAAAATAAAATATATACATATATTATACTCCTCTCTGAGCTGCCACCTTAACGTGGTAGAGGAGTTTGCGTGTCCCAATGATCCTAGGAGCTATGTTGTCCGGGGGCTTCTATGCCCCCTGGTAGGGTCTCCCAAGACAAACAGGTCCTAGGTGAGGGATCAGACAAAGAGCAGCTCGAAGACTTCTATGGAAATGCAAGAACCGAGACTCAGATTTCCCTCGCCCGGACGCGGGTCACCGGGGCCCCCCTCCGGAGCCAGGCCCGGAGTTGGGGCACGATGGCGAGCGCCTGGTGGCCGGGCCTGTCCCCATGGGGCCCGGCCGGGCACAGCCCGAAGAGGCAACGTGGGTCCCCCCTCCAATGGGCTCACCACCCATAGCAGGGGCCATAGAGGTCGGGTGCAATGTGAGCTGGGCGGTAGCCGAAGGCAGGGCACTTGGCGGTCCGATCCTCGGCTACAGAAGCTAGCTCTTGGGACGTGGAACGTCACCTCGCTGGGGGGAAGGAGCCTGAGCTAGTGCGCGAGGTAGAGAAGTTCCGGTTGGATATAGTCGGACTCACCTCGACGCACAGCAAGGGCTCTGGAACCAGTTCTCTCGAGAGGGGATGGACTCTCTTCCACTCTGGCGTTGCCAGCAGTGAGAGGCGACGGGCTGGGGTGGCAATTCTTGTTGCCCCCCGGCTCAGAGCCTGCATGTTGGAGTTCAACCCGGTGGACGAGAGGGTAGCTTCCCTCCGCCTTCGGGTGGGGGGACGGGTCCTGACTGTTGTTTGCGCTTACGCGCCAAACAGCAGCTCAGAGTACCCACCCTTTTTGGATTCACTCGAGGGAGTACTTGAGAGTGCTCCCCCGGGTGATTCCCTCGTTCTACTGGGGGACTTCAACGCTCATATTGGCAACGACAGTGAAACCTGGAGAGGCGTGATTGGGAAGAATGGCCGCCCGGATCTGAACCCAAGTGGTGTTTTGTTATTGGACTTTTGTGCCCGTCACGGATTGTCCATAACGAACACCATGTTCAAGCATAAGGGTGTCCATATGTGCACTTGGCACCAGGACACCCTAGGCCGCAGTTCTATGATCGACTTTGTAGTTGTGTCATCGGATTTGCGGCCTCATGTTTTGGACACTCGGGTGAAGAGAGGGGCGGAGCTTTCTACCGATCACCACCTGGTGGTGAGTTGGCTGCGATGGTGGGGGAGGATGCCGGACAGACCTGGCAGGCCCAAACGCATTGTGAGGGTTTGCTGGGAACGTCTGGCAGAGTCTCCTGTCAGAGAGAGTTTCAATTCCCACCTCCGGAAGAACTTTGAACATGTCACGAGGGAGGTGCTGGACATTGAGTCCGAGTGGACCATGTTCCGCACCTCTATTGTCGAGGCGGCTGATTGGAGCTGTGGCCGCAAGGTAGTTGGTGCCTGTCGTGGCGGTAATCCTAGAACCCGTTGGTGGACACCGGCGGTGAGGGATGCCGTCAAGCTGAAGAAGGAGTCCTATCGGGTTCTTTTGGCTCATGGGACTCCTGAGGCAGCGGACAGGTACCGACAGGCCAAGCGGTGTGCGGCTTCAGCGGTCGCGGAGGCAAAAACTCGGACATGGGAGGAGTTCGGGGAAGCCATGGAAAACGACTTCCGGACGGCTTCGAAGCGATTCTGGACCACCATCCACCGCCTCAGGAAGGGGAAGCAGTGCACTACCAACACCGTGTATGGTGCGGATGGTGTTCTGCTGACCTCGACTGCGGAAGTTGTGGATCGGTGGAGGGAATACTTCGAAGACCTCCTCAATCCCACCAACACGTCTTCCTATGAGGAAGCAGTGCCTGAGGAATCTGTGGTGGGCTCTCCTATTTCTGGGGCTGAGGTTGCTGAGGTAGTTAAAAAGCTCCTCGGTGGCAAGGCCCCGGGGGTGGATGAGATCCGCCCGGAGTTCCTTAAGGCTCTGGATGCTGTAGGGCTGTCTTGGTTGACAAGACTCTGCAGCATCGCGTGGACATCGGGGGCAGTACCTCTGGATTGGCAGACCGGGGTGGTGGTTCCTCTCTTTAAAAAGGGGAACCGGAGGGTGTGTTCTAACTATCGTGGGATCACACTCCTCAGCCTTCCCGGTAAGGTCTATTCAGGTGTACTGGAGAGGAGGCTACGCCGGATAGTCGAACCTCGGATTCAGGAGGAACAGTGTGGTTTTCGTCCTGGTCGTGGAACTGTGGACCAGCTCTATACTCTCGGCAGGGTCCTTGAGGGTGCATGGGAGTTTGCCCAACCAGTCTACATGTGCTTTGTGGACTTGGAGAAGGCATTCGACCGTGTCCCTCGGGAAGTCCTGTGGGGAGTGCTCAGAGAGTATGGGGTTTCGGACTGTCTGATTGTGGCGGTCCGCTCCCTGTATGATCAGTGTCAGAGCTTGGTTCGCATTGCCGGCAGTAAGTCGGACACGTTTCCGGTGAGGGTTGGACTCCGCCAAGGCTGCCCTTTGTCACCGATTCTGTTCATAACTTTTATGGACAGAATTTCTAGGCGCAGTCAAGGCGTTGAGGGGATCCGGTTTGGTGGCTGCAGGATTAGGTCTCTGCTTTTTGCAGATGATTTGGTCCTGATGGCTTCATCTGGCCAGGATCTTCAGCTCTCACTGGATCGGTTCGCAGCTGAGTGTGAAGCGACTGGGATGAGAATCAGCACCTCCAAGTCCGAGTCCATGGTTCTCGCCCGGAAAAGGGTGGAGTGCCATCTCCGGGTTGGGGAGGAGATCTTGCCCCAAGTGGAGGAGTTCAAGTACCTCGGAGTCTTGTTCACGAGTGAGGGAAGAGTGGATCGTGAGATCGACAGGCGGATCGGTGCGGCGTCTTCAGTAATGTGGACGCTGTATCGATCCGTTGTGGTGAAGAAGGAGCTGAGCCGGAAGGCAAAGCTCTCAATTTACCGGTCGATCTACGTTCCCATCCTCACCTATGGTCATGAGCTTTGGGTTATGACCGAAAGGACAAAATCACGGGTACAAGCGGCCGAAATGAGTTTCCTCCGCCGGGTGGCGGGGCTCTCCCTTAGAGATAGGGTGAGAAGCTCTGTCATCCGGGGGGAGCTCAAAGTAAAGCCGCTGTTCCTCCGCATCGAGAGGAGCCAGATGAGGTGGTTCGGGCATCTGGTCAGGATGCCACCCGAGCGCCTCCCTAAGGAGGTGTTTAGGGCATGTCCGACCGGTAGGAGGCCACGAGGAACACCCAGGACACGTTGGGAAGACTATGTCTCCCGGCTGGCCTGGGAACGCCTCGGGATCCCCCGGGAGGAGCTGGACGAAGTGGCTGGGGAGAGGGAAGTCTGGGCTTCCCTGCTTAGGCTGCTGCCCCCGCGACCCGACCTCGGATAAGCGGAAGAAGATGGATGGATGGATGGATGGATGGACATATATTATAATATACATATATATATTTTTTTAATTTTTTTTAATTTTTTTTATTATCATTTTTTAAAATCTGTCCTTTCTAATCCATTTTCTACCACTTGTTACTCTCGGTGTCTCCTCGCCGCTCAGGCAAATCATATTGCTATGACAAGCCTGTTTCGTAAAACAGGCTTGTATATATATGTAGATATATATGTATATATATATATATATATATCCAACCATCTTCTTCCGCTTATCCGAGGTCGGGTCGCGGGGGCAGCAGCCTAAACAGGGAAGCCCAGACTTCCCTCTCCCCAGCCACTTCGTCCAGCTCCTCCCGGGGGATCCCGAGGCGTTCCCAGGCCAGCCGGGAGACATAGTCTTCCCAACGTGTCATATTTATATATATAGTTAGTTTACCTGCCGTCGGCTTTCGACCAAATTTTTTCAGCCCAATGCAGCCCGCTAGTCAAAAAGTTTGGACACCCCTGGGTTAAAGGGTCTGGTTTAGCATTTTTCGTCTTCACTTGAGTCACGGTGGACATGGAGGTTTTGTGCGTGAGTGCAGCAGTGCTTCTTCCAAGCAAATGACACACATAAAGTATTGCATATTATGACAAGCAGCTCAAAAATATTCTGGTTTATGTTCCTGTGCCCATGCAATATTCTTATTGTAGGGAATATAACCAATGCGAGGCACTGCCTGACTGCGCATAATCAAGCAGTCCGCTGTCTGAGCTATCAGAGAGAGTGACAGCCACCATTGAACTGTAGATCAAAACTGGGCGGAAGGTCGCTGTGGTCAGAATGTCATTAACCTCCATCTTAAGCAGCATGAAACTGCCTTGTGCTGGATTTTTACAGTCAAGTATTGCATACCACTATCATAGTCTATTGTACCAGTTACTGTATTACTAACGCCACTGTTCCTATTCCTGTTGATTGCCCTCTTAAAGGGGACCTATGTACACTTCCTTGTCGTCTAGATAATATGAATTAAATACGCTTTGGTGTCAATTTCGAAAGTGGAGTGGTGAGAAACAGTTTTTGAAGGTGATGTCACTTGGCTCTCCCCTTCCCATTTACAGTCGTGGTCAAAAGTTTACATCCACTTGTAAAGAACATAATGTCATGGCTGTCTTGAGTTTCCAATAATTTCTACAACTCTTATTTTTTTGTGATAGAGTGATTGGAGCACATACTTGTTGGTCACAAAAAACATTCATGAAGTTTGGTTCTTTTATGAATTTATTATGGGTCTACTGAAAACGTGACCAAATCTGCTGGGTCAAAAGTATACATACAGCAATGTTAATATTTGCTTACATGTCCCTTGGCAAGTTTCACTGCAATAAGGCGCTTTTAGTAGCCATCCACAAGCTTCTGGTTGAATTTTTGACCACTCCTCTTGACAAAATTGGTGCAGTTCAGCTAAATTTGTTGGTTTTCTGACATGGACTTGTTTCTTCAGCATTGGCCACACGTTTAAGTCAGGACTTTGGGAAGGCCATTCTAAAACCTTAATTCTAGCCTGATTTAGCCATTCCTTTACCACTTTTGACGTGTGTTTGGGGGTCATTGTCCTGTTGGAACACCCAACTGCGCCCAAGAACCAACCTCCGGGCTGATGATTTTAGGTTGTCCTGAAAAATTTGGAGGTAATCCTCCTTTTTCATTGTCCCGTTTACTCTCTGTAAAGCACCAGTTCAATTGGCAGCAAAACAGGCCCAGAGCATAATACTACCACCACCATGCTTGACGGTAGGCATGGTGTTCCTGCGATTAAAGGCCTTACCTTTTCTCCTCTAAACATATTGCTGGGTATTGTGGCCAAACAGCTCAATTTTTGTTTCATCGCAGAGAGCTTCATGGAATGGGTTTCCATGGCCGAGCAGCTGTATCTAAGCCATACATCACCAAGTCCAATGCAAAGCATGGGATGCAGTGGTGTAAAGCACGTCACCACTGGACTCTAGAGCAGTGGAGCCGCCTTCTCTGGAGTGATGAATCACGCTTTTCCATTTGGCAATCTGATGGACCAGTCTGGGTTTGGCGGTTGCCAGGAGAACGCTACATTTCCGACTGCATTGTGCCGAGTGTGAAATTTGGTGGAGGAGGAATTATGGTGTGGGGTTGTTTTTCAGGAGTTGGGCTTGGCCGCTTAGTTCCAGTGAAAGGAACTTTAAATGCTCCAGGATACCAAAACTTTTTGGACAATTCCATGGGATGGCACTTCAAGTTCATATGTGAGTAAAGGCAGGTGGCCAAATTCTTTTGACAATATAGTGTATGTACAAAACAAACAACATGATGTTAGTACATCAGTCGAGGAAAACGATCAAATTTAGAGATGTCCGATAATGGCTTTTTTGCCGATATCCGATATTCCGATATTGTCCAACTCTTAATTACCGATTACGATATCAACCGATACCGATATATACAGTCGTGAAATTAACACATTATTATGACTAATTTTGTTGTGATGTCCCGCTGGATGCATTAAACAATGTAACAAGGTTTTCCAAAATAAATCAACTCAAGTTATGGAAAAAAATGTCAACATGGCACTGCCATTTTTATTATTGAAGTCACAAAGTGCATTATTTTTTTTAACATGCCTCAAAACAGCAGCTTGGAATTTGGGACATGCTCTCCCTGAGAGAGCATGAGGAGGTTGAGGTGGGCGGGGTTTAGGTGTGGGGGGGGGCGGGGCAGGGGGCAGCGGGGGGGTGTATATTGTAGCATCCCGGAAGAGTTAGTGCTGCAAGGGGTTCTGGGTATTTGTTCTGTTGTGTTTATGTTCTGTTATGGTGCGGATGTTCTCCCGAAATGTGTTTGTCATTTTCGTTTGGTGTGGGTTCACAGTGTGGTGCATATTTGTAACAGTGTTAAAGTTGTTTATACGGCCACCCTTAGTGTGACCTGTATGGCTGTTGACCAAGGATGATTGGGCTGGCACGCAAAGGCATTGGTTTTAAGGTTTATTGGCGCTCTGTACTTCTACCTACACAGTGGCGTTTAAAAAAGTCATACATTTTACTTTTTGAAACCGATACCGATAATTTTAAAACCGATACCGATAATTTCTGATATTACATTTTAAAGCATTTATTGGCCGATAATATCGTACTGCCGATATTATCGGACATCTCTAATCAAATTATATAAATAACATCCTGTAATTTGATTTTGAGATGCATTTTTTTATCCTGCCAGATTGAAAATTAACACCAATGAGTTGACTGACGCACATTATCACATAATTTATTCAGAAAATATAAATAACGACAAATAAAGGTAGAATACTATTAACCGCAACATGTAAGTGTAAAAAAACCACCCAATAACATTATGATTTGTACAATTTCAGAATGTGCTTGTTCTATTTTTAAATAAAAAGAAAACAATCTGAAGTTGTCTTTATTTTTAAGTTATCGTGCCGGGATTTTACCAGTCCAGCCCACTTGGGAGTAGATTTTTCTCAACTAAAATGAGTTTGACATCCCTGTACTAGTGGGACAGGCGGAAGTTAAGTCGGGGAAAAGGCAGCCATTTATAAATTAATTTAATGTTTCTGTGCGGCCCGGTAGCAAATGCGTCACGGACCGGTACCGGTACCCGAACCGGGGGTTGGGGACCACTGCCGTAAGGGACAAGCGGTAGCAAATGGATGGATGGATGGATGACCAACACTGATTGCAGAGCATATGTGAGCATACTTGCCAACCCTCCCGAATTTTCCGGGAGACTCCCGAATTTCAGTGCCTCTCCCGAAAATCTCCCGGGACAACCATTCTCCCGAAATTCTCCCGATTTCCAGCCGGACAACAATATTGGGGGCGTGCCTTTAAGGTCCATGTGGACCTGAGTGAGGACAGCCTGTAGTCACGTTCGCTTTTCCTTCATATAAACAGCGTGCCGGCCCAGTCACGTCATAACATCTACAGCTTTTGGAGAGTGCACAAAATAAGGAGACCAAGCAGAAGAACGAAGAAGAGACTTTTGTGCGTGCCGCACAGCAATGCATCATCAGAGAGGGTGTTCAGCATTGTTAGAAAGATAGTGACAGAGACTAGAACGAGGATGGACAATTCAACCCTAAACTCACTCCTTTCCTTCAAATTGAATTTCACATATGCTGCCCATACCTATGCTCCTTCAAAGGCTGTGCTACTGGCTGCAAAGCATTGCACTTTCAAATACAACAATGAGTAGAGGAGTGTTATGTGTGTGTATATTATATATATGCGTATTATACTCAATGGTTAACTGGACATCTTTATGTGCTCGACGCCTCAATCATCGGTATGTTTTCATCTACAAAACCATTCTGGGTATCACTCCATCTTATCTGTCTTGTCTTTTAACAAAGAAACAAGGAAGTCACAGTCTTCGTTTAATAAATGTTCTGCAATTTGTCGTCCCCAAAGTAAGAACTGAACTGGGCAAGAAAGCATTTAGGTTTTCAGCACCGAAGACTTGGAATAACCTACAATCGAATATCAAACTTCAAACCCTTGTTACGTTGAATGAGTTTAAAGCTTCTGTGAAAGGACTGCAGTCTACCTTGTCTGTATGCACATGTGTCATGTGAGCAAGTTTTAATGTTGTAAATGTGATGTTTTATGTCTTGTTTACTGTTTTTAATGTAACCTTGCTGCTGCCCTCTTGGCCAGGTCTCCCTTGGGATTTTTACCTGGTTAAATAAAGGCCGAATAAAACTAAAATAAATAATATGTGTAAATAAATGAACACTGAAATTCAAGTATTTATTTTATTTATATATATATATATAGCTAGAATTCACTGAAAGTTATATATAAGAAGTATTTGAATTTCAGTGAATTCTAGCTATGAATTTCAGTGAATTCTAGCTATAAATATACTCCTCTACCCTTAACCCCGCCTCCCCCCCCAATCTCCCGAATTCGGAGGTCTCAAGGTTGGCAAGTATGTATGTGAGCCAGTGACGTGCGGTGAGGTTCATGGCTGGTGAGGCACTGACTTCATCACAGTCAGATTTACAAACATATGAACCCGAAAGAGTATATTATACACCATTTGATTGGCAGCAGTTAACGGGTAATGTTTAAAAGCTCATACCAGCATTCTTCCCTGCTTGGCACTCAGCATCAAGGGTTGGAATTGGGGGTTAAATCACCAAAAATGATTCCCGGGCGCGGTCACCGCTGCTGCCCACTGCTCCCCTCACCTCCCAGGGGGTGATCAAGGGGATGGGTCAAATGCAGAGGACAAATTTCACCACACCTAGTGTGTGTGTGACAATCATTGGTACTTTAACTTAACTTTACACATACAAACTGTAGCACACAAAAAAGCACATTTAATAAAAAAAACGTTATTATGGTCTTACCTTTACTTATAAATGAAGTCCATGCACCGCTCCTTTTGAACAAAAGCATCGATAACTTGTTTATAGAAGTCTTCCTTATCTTTCTTCAGTTTTAAAAGTCTTTCTGTCTCGATGGAGATCTTCCTTTAATTATTACCTCCTGCTTCGATTGAAAGTCCAGTTTAGAAAACTGTTTTATTTTAGATATGTAATCCTCCATGTTAAAAGTCCAGGCTAGAGGAAAAAATAAACGATCGCTAACTGTTGCTGCTTGTTGTCACTTCTTCTGCAGTGGAGTAGTCGCAGAAATGATCTCTGGGATCACTAGAGCCCTCTACCACCATGAGGCGGGATTACTGCGAGCCTCACACAGTGCGTCTTCGCAGTTTTATGATTGCTCAGCACAAAAAATACGTTACACACATACAGTAGTTGACAAAATACACTGTACATTATATACCTCATCTAACTAAACTATGGAAATGTATAATATAATTCATATAGCAATACGGTCTCACTGCACAGCAGGCCAGCAGTTAGCCGAGTCATTGCGCAATCCATGATGAGGCTCAACTGGCTGGTGCCTCACCGCAAGTCTCTTCTCAGTATTTGAACGGAAATGTGAAAATTCAGCAATTTTGAATAAAAATAATCTAAAACTGGTGAAGTTAAATGGACAATAACTTTATAGTATAATCACTGGATGCATATAACAATTTAATTATTTTTTTTCTTTCCATGATGGCACGTGAGGCCCCGCCTCACCTGCCTCCCCTGACTGCACGTCACTGATGTGAGCCTTGCGTTTACTACGTGTTATTTCCCCAAAACAATCCTCAAAGCCAAGCGCTCGGTGCTATGAGAAGGACGGGGACTAATTGAGATGACCTCTGTCCTTAGGAAGGAGTTAAATGTCACACCTTTTATCTTCCCGACTGCCTGCTTCACAATCTTCCTTTAGCGTCTCTGTCTCAGGGGGGATTGTTATCGCCAAACACCAGCATATCCGTGCTGGGTCGGAAAATGCTCACATACACGCCGTTTACCCACCCGTCCGTCTCACAGTGTGAGATCAATTCAACCTTGGTGTGTTTGGGGGTTTTACACACACACACCTCCTTTTTAGGTGAGCAGTAGGGGGCAGCAAAGATCTTTAACAGCCGCCTGTGTTCTCGGCGCTATCTGACAAAGAGAAAAATGTCTGTCTAGACAAGCAAAGGGGGTGAGCGAGGTTAGAGAGAATGGGGAGAGATAGTAGTTGTGCAGACCCCCTGGCTGATACACTATCAGGCTGTAAATGAAGACACTAACATAACACATTCTTTCTGCATGTGTGTTGCTTCACTATTCTTGCCTTGTCAACGGTCCGGCATCAAACTGCACCAAAAAAAACTAACATATCCTTTTGATGTCCGTAGCTACAGGCCGAGTGTGCTCATTTGCAGCACAGCGCTCTCTACGCATGCGGTGGCATCACCTCAGCGTCTCCCCGGGGGCAAGAAAGGAAGCCTGCAGGTGAGTCGAACCGGCTTCCGAGTGGGGGAAAAAAACAGAAAAAGTGAAAAAGCAACGATCAAAGCGGCCAAAAGTTCAACCTTGTCCAGCAGCACTCAAAGTTACGTAAGTGTAGGTTGTGATCTAATTCAGGCCTGTGAGGTATGTAGTGCGTCAGAGGCTTTGGTTCCAGGAACGGAGCGAAAAAGCAAACCCTGAACAAACCCTGAGATACAATAAAATATTGTAAAAATAATTATAGTGGTTGTTTAACGGTAAACATTCTTTTTTTGGGGTGGATTTCTGTTTGTGTTGCAAATCCATCCATTTTCTACACCGCTTGTCCTCATTAGGATCGCCGGTAAGATGGAGCCGGTCCCAGGTGAGTTTGGGCGAGAGGCGAGGTACACCTGGGAGTGTTCATTAAAAACTGAAACTCACTACTACCGACCACGCAGTCTGATAGTTTATATATCAATGATGAAATCTTAACATTGCAACACATGCCAATACGGTCGGGTTAGCTTACTAAAGTGCGATTTTAAATTTCGCGCGAAATATCCTGCTGAAAACGTCTCGGTATGATGACGCCTGCGCGTGACGTCACGGATTGTGGAGGACATTTTGGGACAGCATGGTGGCCAGCCATTAAGTCGTCTGTTTTCATCGCAAAATTCCACAGTATTCTAGACATCTGTGTTGGTGAATCTTTTGCAATTTGTTCAATGAACAATGGAGACAGCAAAGAAGAAAGCTGTAGGTGGGTATTGCGGCAGGTGTTGTGCCGGATAATGCACCCCCGCTGTAGAATGCACCCCTTGACTGTTGTGCCGGATAACACAGCCGGTGTTTCATTGTTTACATTCCCGGAAGATGACAGTCAAGCTTTACCATTGGCCTGTGGAGAACTGGGACAACAGAGACTCTTACCAGGAGGACTTTGAGTTGGATGTGCAGACGCGGTACTGTGAGTACGCATGCAGCTGCGGCTTCCAAACATTTGATTGCTTGCCCGTACGTGCGTGCCGCTATGTGCATGTCACATACATAACTTTGGGGACTTTGGGGAAATATATGTGCTGTATGAACTTTGGGGAGGTGAACGGTACTTTGGGCTGTGGGATTGAGTGTGTTGTGCAGGTGTTTGAGTTGCATTGGCGGGTTATATGGACGGGAGGGGGGAGGTGTTTGTTATGCGGGATTAATTTGTGGCATATTAAATATAAGCCTGGTTGTGTTGTGGCTAATAGAGTATATATATGTCTTGTGTTTATTTACTGTTTTAGTCATTCCCAGCTGAATATCAGGTCCCACCCGCCTCTCATAGCATCTTCCCTATCTGAATTGCTCCCACTGCCCTCTAGTCCTTCACTCTCACTTTCCTCATCCACAAATATTTCATCCTCGCTCAAATTAATGGGGAAATCGTCGCTTTCTCGGTCCGAATCGCTCTGGCTGCTGGTGGCCATGATTGTAAACAATGTGCAGATGTGAGGAGCTCCACAACCTGTGACGTCACGCGAATATCGTCTGCTACTTCCGGTACAGGCTAGGCTTTTTTGTCAGCGACCAAAAGTTGCAAACTTTATCGTCGATGTTCTCTACTAAATCCTTTCAGCAAAAATATATTGCAATATCGCGAAATGATCAAGTATGACACATAGAATGGACCTGCTATCCCCGTTTAAATAAGAAAATCGCATTTCAGTAGGCCTTTAAGACCAGTGCTTCACAGTTATTTTCTGTTTCGCCGCGACTATATATATAGTAGAGCTGTCCGATAATATCGGCCGATAAATGCTTTAAAATGTAATATCGGAAATTATCGGTATCGGTTTCAAAAAGTAAAATTAATGCGTTTTTAAAACGCCGCTGTACGGAGCGGTACAAATCCAGTAAAACACGGACGTAGGGCATACATGCCAACCCTCCCGAACCTCCCGATTTTCCTGGGAGACTCCCGAATTTCAGTGCCTCTCCCGGGGCAACCATTCTCCCGAATTTCTCCCGATTTCCACCCGGACAACAGTATTGGGGGCGTGCCTTAAACGCACTGCCTTTAGCGTCCTCTACAACCTGTCGTCCCGTCCGCTTTTCCTCCATACAAACAGCGTGCCGGCCCAGTCACATAATATCTACGGCTTTTACACACATATTAGTGAATGCAAGGCATACTTGATCAAGAGCCATACAGGTCACACTGAGGGTGGCCGTATAAACAACTTTAACACTGTTACAAATATGCGCCACACTGTGAACCCACACCAAACAAGAATGACAAACACATTTCGGGAGAACATCCGCATCGTAACACAACAAACACAACAGAACAAATACCCAGAACCCCTTGCAGCACTAACTCTTCCGGGACGCTACCACCAAACCCCGCCCCTCCCAACCCCGCCCACCTCAATTTTGGAAAACCTTGTTTTTGATTGATTGATTGAAACTTGTATTAGTAGATTGCACAGTACAGTACATATTCCGTACAATTGACCACTAAATGGTAACACCCAAATAAGTTTTTCAACTTGTCTGGGGTCCACGTTAATCAATTCATGGTAAAGTTACATTGTTTAATGCATCCAGCGGGGCATCACAACAAAATTAGGCATAATCATGTGTTAATTCCACGACTGTATATATCGGTATCGGTTGATATCGGAATCGGTAATTAAGAGTTGGACAATATCGGAATATCGGATATCGGCAAAAAAAACATTATCGGACATCTCCAATATATAGTATTATTTGTCTGTGAAATTGTTATAAGTACACCTCTGCGCAACATTGTATACTTATCAATATCAAAGAAAACAACACTCTGGTCTTTCCTCGTCTCCCTTCCCTTTCCGTCTACCTAGCGCTACAGACGCTTCGTCATAGTTAAAGTTAAAGTTAAAGTACCAATGATTGTCACACACACACTAGGTGTGGCGAGATTATTCTCTGCATTTGACCCATCACCCTTGATCACCCCCTGGGAGGTGAGGGGAGCAGTGGGCAGCAGCGGTGGCCGCGCCCGGGAATCATTTTGGTGATTTAACCCCCAATTCCAACCCTTGATGCTGAGTGCCAAGCAGGGAGGTAATGGGTCCCATTTTTTTATAGTCTTTGGTATGACTCGGCCGGGGTTTGAATTCACAACCTACCGATCTCAGGGCGGACACTCTAACCACTAGGCCACTGAGTAGGTCATAGATAGATACATATATATATAAAAAAAACAAACATGTTCCCTGAGGTCACAAGACATAGGCGTCCCGCTATTTGAGAAGGACTGATATCGACAAATATACATTCACATTCACACCTATTGACGATTTAGAGCAGTGTTTCTTAACAATAGGGCTAGGTAGGGTTATACGTTATACCGGTACTAATAAAGTACATCGGTACTAATACAAGACCCAAAACCAGTGAAGTTGGCACGTGTAAATCGTAAATAAAAACAGAATACGATGATTTGCAAATCCTTTTTAATCTATATTCAATTGAATAAACTGCAAAGACAAGATACTTAACTTTCGAACTGGAAAACTTTGTTATTTTTTTGCAAATATTAGCTCATTTGGAATTAGATGCCTGCAACATGTTTCAAAAAAGCTGGCACAAGGGGCAAAAGAGACTGAGAAAGTTGAGGAATACTCATCAAACACTTATTTGGAACATCCCACAGGTGAATAGGGATTTAACCATCTGCGGTCCGTAATATCATCAAAATGTTCAGAGAATCTGGAGAAATCACTGCATGTAAGCGATGATATTACGGACCTTTGATCCCTCAGGTGGTACTGCATGAAAAAGTGACATTAGTGTGATTTGAACATTAGAATTTGGTCAATTCCAAACCAATGTTCTCCAACACAAACAACGTTGAAACAACATGCATTTTGACAAGGTTTATTTAATGTCAGGTTGTGTTGTTGATTTGACCATTGAAATTTTGGTCATTTCCCAAGCAATATTGTACAACACAAAACAACATTCTTTTTGACAACGTTTATTCATTGTCAGGTTGTGACGTTGATTTGACCATTGAAATTTGGTCAATTCCCAACCAATGTTCTCCAACACAAACAACGTTGAAGCAACATCCTTTTTGACCAAGTTTATTCAATGTCAGGTTCTGACGTTGATTTGACCATTGAAATTTTGGTCATTTCCCAACCAATATTCTACAACACAAAAACAACGTTGAAACATTATGTTTTTTGACAAGGCTTATTCAATGTCAAGTTGTGACGTTGATTTGAACATTGAAATGTTGCCAATTCCTAACCGAATATTCTACAACACAAATACAACGTTGGAACAACATACTTTTTGACTGGGTTTATTTAATGTCAGGTTGTGACGTTGATTTGACCATTGAAATTTGGTCATTTTCAAACCAATATTTTACAACACAAATACAACGTTGAAACAACATACTTTTTGATGACATTTATTCAATGTCAGGTTGTGACGTTGATTTGACCATTGAAATTTGGTCATTTTCAAACCAATATTTTACAACACAAATACAACGTTGAAACAACATACTTTTTGATGACATTTATTCAATGTCAGGTTGTGACGTTGATTTGACCATTGAAATTTGGTCATTTTCGAACCAATAATTTACAACACAAATACAACGTTGAAACAACATGCTTTTTGACAACGTTTATTCAATGTCAGGTTGTGACGTTGATTTGACCATTGAAATTTTGGTAATTTCCCAAGCAATATTCCACAACACAAAAACAACATTCTTTTTGACAACGTTTATTCAATGTCAGGTCGTGACGTTGATTTGACCATTGAAATTTGGTCATTTTCGAACCAATGTTCTCCAACACAAATACAACGTTGAAACAACATGCTTTTTGACAACGTTTATTCAATGTCAGGTTGTGACGTTGATTTGACCATTGAAATTTGCTCATTTTCGAACCAATATTTTACAACACAAATACAACGTTGAAACAACATGCTTTTTGACAAAATGTATACAATGTCAGGTTGTGACGTTGATTTGACCATTGACATTTGGTCAATTCTCAACCAATGTTCTCCAACTCAAACAACATTGAAACAACATGCTTTTTGACAATGTTTATTCAATGTCAGGTTGTGACGTTGATTTGACCATTGAAATTTGGTCATTTTCGAACCAATGTTCTCCAACACAAATACAACGTTGAAACAACATGCTTTTTGACCGAGTTTATTCAATGTCAGGTTGTGACATTAATTTGACCATTGAAATTTTGGTCATTTCCCAAGCAATATTGTACAACACAAAAACAATGTTGAAACAACATGCTTTTTGACAACGTTTATTCAATGTCAGGTTGTGACGTTGATTTGACCATTGAAATTTGGTCATTTTCAAACTAATATTTTACAACACAAATACGACGTTGAAACAACATGCTTTTTGACAAAATGTATACAATGTCAGGTTGTGACGTTGATTTGACCATTGAAATTTGGTCATTTTCAAACCAATGGTCTCCAACACAAACAACGTTGAAACAACATGCTTTTTGACAACGTTTATTCAATGTCAGGTTGTGAAGTTGATTTGAACATTGAAATTTGGTCAATTCCCAACCAATGTTCTCCAACACAAACAACGTTGAAACAACATGCTTTTTGACAACGTTTATTCAATGTCAGGTTGTGACGTTGATTTGACCATTGAAATTTGGTCATTTTCAAACCAATGGTCTCCAACACAAACAACGTTGAAACAACATGCTTTTTGACAACGTTTATTCAATGTCAGGTTGTGAAGTTGATTTGAGCATTGAAATTTGGTCAATTCCCAACCAATGTTCTCCAACACAAACAACGTTGAAACAACATGCTTTTTGACAACGTTTATTCAATGTCAGGTTGTGACGTTGATTTGAACATTGAAATTTTGGTCATTTCCCAAGCAATATTGTGCAACACAAAAACAACATTCTTTTTGACAACGTTTATTCAATGTCAGGTTGTGACGTTGATTTGAACATTGAAATTTTGGTCATTTCCCAACCAATATTGTACAACACAAACAACGTTGAAACAACATGCTTTTTGACAACATTTATTCAATGTCAGGTTGTGACGTTGATTTGACCATTGAAATTTGGTCATTTTCCAAGCAATATTGTACAACACAAAAACAACATTATTTTTTATGTTTATTCAATGTCAGGTTGTGACATTGATTTGACCATTGAAATTTGGTCAATTCCCAACCAATGTTCTCCAACACAAACAGCGTTGAAACAACATGCTTTTTGACAACGTTTATTCAATGTCAGGTTGTGACGTTGATTTGACCATTGACATTTTGGTCATTTCCCAACCAATGTTCTCCAACACAAACAACGTTGAAACAACATGCTTTTTGACAACGTTTATTCACTGTCAGGTTGTGACGTTGATTTGACCATTGAAATTTGGTCATTTCCCAACCAAAAACACGGCTCCAACTATGGACATCAAAGTCTCGATTTACAAATACAACTATTTTGCAAGGTTGTTTCAAAGTCATTTTTAAGGGACATGTATGGATAATCAACATTGTATCAATGTCTTGTGCCTGCCGGGGTGTTGGAAAAAAAAAAAGTGGTAGCAGAGGAGTTAAATGGTATTATTGGGGAGCAGCTCCACAGCCAAAGGGGACACTCAAATGAAACTGTCTGCAACCCAGTCAGTCTATCTATGTTTACCCTCTGGTTTTTGGCAGCAGGTGATACTGCCGGAGCCACACCAGCATCCTCTGACAGACAAATAAAACAAAGAGCAATGAAAACACAACCTCTTTGGCTGAGGTAATAAAGAGGTCTGTGCAACTTTTGAATTCGTGATTGTCTTTTCCAGCAGTCATATTCTGTTAAAAGTGCGTAAAATACCAAAGGCAGACATTTTGAAAGTTGGTTTTAATTGTTACTTGAAACCGAGGCTCTCAGCATCTTTACTGGCAGACAAGTCCATATTTGGTAGGTAAAGAGGTGTGCAAAAAAAAATAAAAATGCACGGGGTCCAGAAATGTGATCAAATTTGTGCAAGAAGATGAATCTCATTTGGCAGTGAGGAATCAAACACAGGATTCATTGGAAGCGAAGCGGCATAAGGCAGTATCGTGACCTGCTGTTACTCTGCGACTCAACACGCCAGGGGAGCTTGCACATGACAAACAAACCCTGATTACGAAATCAACGGGCTCTATCGCTTGCTTTGCTGTTGCCTAACTTCACATCTTATTCATTACGCAGTATTGCGCCTTCATTTCTGCTTGCGAAGTCCGCCCCCCCTGGCGAGCTTACAAGAAGCACTTTTCGGGTCCATCAACAATGCGGCCAGGAATATCTCAGACATGTGTACATCCAGTATACACATACTGTACATATATATTCACTGTACAAACATACATATACACATAATGTACATATACATACGTACACTCATGCATATAATCACGTTTCATCAAACATAAATTAACGCTGTTACCCTAGGGTAAACTGGGTAACACATGGCACACTGACAAAGCTTAACCTATTGTTACTATAACAATCTACAAGGTTAATATAGCTGGCTTCTCTTTCTTCCCCTCCATGTTTCTGCTTTCTTTTGTATCTCTAGTTATCATTACGTATATGTATTGTTGCATTTGGACAACTGTAGTGTTGATAAAATAGGGAAATTATTGGCATTATTCATTATCAATAGTGCTATTTCTATTGGTATTTGTATTGCTCCATTTGTAGTGTAATAATGCTCATTGTCATTAATGTTTTATTATTTATTTCACTAACTACTTTTTTGCTATCACTTTTACCATCATATTTGTACATATCGTATTTGCTGATGTTGCTCTATTGTTGTTGTTGTTGTGTTTGCTGTTGTTGTTTTTGTCTCTCTGTCTAATTCCCCTCTTATCCCCACAATTTCCCCCTCTGTCTTCCTTTTTTTCTTCTTTCCAACCCCTCCTGCTCCGGCCTGGCTGCACCAAATGATAATATAAATACATTTAATAAAGTCAAATGCAAACAAGGCAACAAGAGAAGTATCCCACACTTCTCTTTTGTAAAGTAAATTTGTACAGCCGATATAGGCATCTACAAACCCTGTTTCCATATGAGTTGGGAAATTGTGTTAGATGTAAATATAAACGGAATACAATGATTTGCAAATCCTTTTCAACCCATATTCAATTGAATGCACCACAAAGACAAGATATTTGATGTTCAAACTCATAAACTTTTTTTTTTTTTTGCGAATAATAATTAACTTAGAATTTCATGGCTGCAACACGTGCCAAAGTAGTTGGAAAAGGGCATGTTCACCACTTTGTTACATGGCCTTTCCTTTTAACAACACTCAGTAAATGTTTGGGAACTGAGGAGACACATTTTTTAAGCTTCTCAGGTGGAATTCTTTTCCATTCTTGCTTGATGTACAGCTTAAGTTGTTCAACAGTCCGGGGGTCTCCGTTGTGGTATTTTAGGCTTCATAATGCGCCACACATTTTCAATGGGAGACAGGTCTGGACTACAGGCAGGCCAGTCTAGTACCCGCACTCGTTTACTCTGAAGCCACGTTGATGTAACACGTGGCTTGGCAGTCTTGCTGAAATAAGCAGGGGCGTCCATGATAACGTTGCTTGGATGGCAACATATGTTGCTCCAAAACCTGTATGTATCTTTCAGCATTAATGGCGCCTTCACAGATGTGTAAGTTACCCATGTCTTGGGCACTAATACAGCCCCATACCATCACAGATGCTGGCTTTTCAACTTTGCGCCTATAACAATCCGGATGGTTCTTTTCCTCTTTGGTCCGGAGGACACGACCTCCACAGTTTCCAAAAACAATTTGAAATGTGGACTCGTCAGACCACAGAACACTTTTCCACTTTGTATCAGTCCATCTTAGATGAGCTCAGGCCCAGCGAAGCCGACGGCGTTTGTGGGTGTTGTTGATAAACGGTTTTCGCCTTGCATAGGAGAGTTTTAACTTGCACTTACAGATGTAGCGACCAACTGTAGTTACTGACAGTGGGTTTCTGAAGTGTTCCTGAGCCCATGTGGTGATATCCTTTACACACTGATGTCGCTTGTTGATGCAGTACAGCCTGAGGGATCGAAGGTCACGGGCTTAGCTGCTTACGTGTAGTGATTTCTCCAGATTCTCTGAACCCTTTGATGATATTACGGACCGTAGATGGTGAAATCCCTAAATTCCTTGCAATAGCTGTTTGAGAAAGGTTTTTCTTAAACTGTTCAACAATTTGCTCACGCATTTGTTGACAAAGTGGTGACCCTCGCCCCATCCTTGTTTGTGAATGACTGAGCATTTCATGGAATCTACTTTTATACCCAATCATGGCACCCACCTGTTCCCAATTTGCCTGTTCACCTGTGGGATGTTCCAAATAAGTGTTTGATGAGCATTCCTCAACTTTATCAGTATTTATTGCCACCTTTCCCAACTTCTTTGTCACGTGTTGCTGGCATCAAATTCTAAAGTTAATGATTATCTGCAAAACATTTTTTTTTTATCAGTTTGAACATCAAATATGTTGTCTTTTTAGCATATTCAACTGAATATGGGTTGAAAATGATTTGCAAATCATTGTATTCCATTTATATTTACATCTAACACAATTTCCCAACTCATATGGAAACGGGGTTTGTACATCAACAATATGATTTGCCTGAGAAGCTGGATAGGACAAAAAAAAAATAAAAAAAAAAAAAAAAAAATTAGCACTTCCTTCTTTTGCAATATATTTGATAAGTATTTATTTTTGAAATCAGCCTGACCTGATTCTTGATACTAATCTTTGTGATTAACACATTGTATCATATCATTGGACAAAATTGACCCTGATAAACTGTTGGTAGGTTAGATATAATTATTGAATATTAATACAATCAAGGGAAGGATTACTAATTAACATTCAATTGTTAACACTGAATACGTGGGAAAAATGGGCCTTTAGGCCAAAAAGGTTCAGAATCCCTGGTTTACTTAATGTACAAAACTTAAAACCAGTGAAGTTGGCACGTTGCGTAAATCGTAAATAAAAACAGAATACAATGATTTGCAAATCTTTTTCAACTTATATTCAATTGAATAGACTGCAAAGACAAGATATTTAATGTTCAAACTAGAAAACGTTATTTTTTGCAAATATTAGCTCATTTGGAATTTGATGCCTGCAACATGTTTCAAAAAAGCTGGCACAAGTAGCAAAAAAGACTGAAAGAGTTGAGGAATGCTCATCAAACACTGATTCGGAAAATCCCACAGGTGAACAGGCTAATTGGGAACAGGTGGGTGCCATGATTGGGTATAAAAGCAGCTTTAATGAAATGCTCAGTCATTCACAAACAAGGATGGGGCGAGGGTCACCACTTTGTCAACAAATGCCTGAGCAAATTGTTTAAGAACAACATTTCTCAACCAGCTATTGCAAGGAATTTAGGCATATCACCATCTACGGTCCGTAATATCATCAAAAGGTTCAGGGAATCTGGAGAAATCACAGCACGTAAGCAGCAAGGCTGAAAACTAGCATTGAATGCCCGTGACCTTCGATCCCTGCATCGGAAACCGACATCAGTGTGTAAAGGATATCACCACATGGGCTCAGGAACACTTCAGAAAACCACTGTCAGTAACTACAGTTTGTCGCTACATCTGTAAGTGCAAGTTAAAACTGTACAATGGAAAACGAAAGCCATTGATCAACAACACCCAGAAACGTCGCCGGCTTCGCTGGGTCCGAGCTCATCTAAGATGGACTGATGCAAAGTGGAAAAGTGTTCTGTGGTCTGACGAGTCCACATTTTAAATTGTTTTTGGAATCTGTGGACGTCGTGACCAAAGAGGAAAAGAACCATTTGGACTGTAATAGGGGCAAAGTTCAAAAGCCAGCATCTGTGATAGTATGGGAGTGTATTAGTGCCCAAGGCATGGGTAACTTACACATCTGAGAAGGCACCATTAATGCTGAAAGGTACATACAGGTTTTGGAGCAACATATGTTGCCATCCAAGCAATGTTATCATGGTTATTATGTTATACTGCTTATTTCAGTAAGACAATGCCCAAGCCTTGTGCCCGAGCTCATTTAAGATGGACTGATGCAAAGTGTAAAAGTGTTCTGTGGTCTCCCATTGAAAATGTGTGGCGCAATATGAAGCCTAAAATACCACAACGTAATTGAACAACTTAAGCTGTACATCAAACAAGAATGGGAAATAATTCCACCTGAAAAGCTTCATAAATTGGTCTCCTCAGTTCCCAAACGTTTACTGAGTGTTGTTAAAAGGAAAAGCCATGTAACACAGTGGTAAAAATGACCCTGTGCTAACTTTTTTTGCAATGTGTTGTTACCATTAAATTCTAAGTTAATGATTATTGCAAAAAAAATTTAAGTTTCTCAGTCTCAACATTAATTATATTGTCCTTGAAGTCTATTCAAATGAATATAAGTTGAAAATGATTTGCAAATCATTTTATTCTGTTTTTATTTACGATTTACACAACGTGCCAACTTCACTGGTTTTGTACTATAGGTTGATAAAAATCCCCTTAAAAAACTATAAAATGTTATTAGTATTTGTAATAAAGAGATAACACATGACTGGGATCGTTTGGAAACAATTAAGGTATGTAAATAAACGGTTACAAAATATTTTCGTACTGCGGCTTATAGTCTGGTGCGGCTAATATATGTAAAATATTTATTTCTTCTAAAATTTGGTGTATGCGGCTTAAATACCGGTGCCGAAAATACGGTTTTCATTGTCAACAAATCTCAAACCAAAAACTCATTCAGCGATCTTAAAAGTATCGGTGTCGGCTGTCACGACGTGGTTTTCGCTTACTGCAGGGTCGTTCTCCCAGGAAGGCAAACGGACGACTCCGGACAGGACTTGCAGGTAGGAACATGATTAAATTTTAAGAAACAATCAACGAGGTACAAAACAGTAAACGACCCGAAGGCAAGCGTGCCTATCGCACGCGGAAGCTAAGGCAAAAACTTAGGACATGAAACTATAGACATGAACCTCACGAAACTGTGGCATGAAACAAACACGAAACTGTGGCATGAAACAACTAGCATTAACTATGGCATAGAACAAACACAAAACTGTGGCATGAAACCAATAATGACTCCAGTCCGACTCACTGGCAAAGGCAGACTTAAATAGTCCTCTGATTAGAAGCAGGTGCGCGTAACCGAACACCAGAGGCAGGTGAAAATCATAAGTAGCCATGGTAACTAAAACAAACTCAGGTGTCAAACAGGAACTAAAAAGAGTCCAAAACTAACAGAACATAACAAAAACATCGGCGATACCAGCACTGTATGTACTTGGTATTGGATTGACACCAACACTCGCCCCCGGCTGTGAAAGTTAAATTTTTTGTGAATGAATGTAATGCACAACAGAGGTGTGTGTGTTGTGTCGTGTTGTGTTGTGTTGTGTGTGTGTTTTACCTGCACGAGGGCTGGGCGGGTATACTGGGGAACTGGCAGTCTCCATGGACACAGTAGTTCTTGTAGTGTTCTGGACAGGGTGTGTAGAGGCCGTCCGCCTGTCCGTTTCCTTTTCATAGACGATACAAAAAGAAACTACGGGTTGGAACTCGAAGATGGTCTGAGCGAAACGGATGAAGAAATGGCTCATTCTTTGCCAAACCGGTCATCAGGTGCACTTACGTGTGATGTCGGTCGGTGTAAAATGTCCAGCTCCGCCTTTGTTCCCATCTGGAAAAGGCCACAAAAACCATCAACATTAATCTCAGGTCAGACACCTGGCATCTATCCATTAGGAGATACACGTTTGAACAAATGCCACAGCGGGTAGCCGGAGTTCAACACTTTGGCCAGAGGCTCTCCGAAAAGGTGTGCGGCCCCTGCCAGGTAATGCATATAAAAAGGTACACACCGTCGTTTTCTATTATACATCACACAGGTAGAAAAGAGGAGTGTCCGAGGGGACCAGAGATAAGAGGAAATGGTGTTTTTTGCTCACTTTGCTGAAGCTGCTTGGAAAATTCCCCGTCACAATAGCAAAACAATCTCTTTCCACTCATTATCAGTTTATTGCAGTGATATTTTTTTTTTGTCCTTGGCCAGGAGAATTCTTTTCCACTGAGCAACTCTGGGAAAGTATTTTCAACCCCTTCACTGCTATGATGCAAAAGGAAGAAAGTAACAGAAAACACTGCGCTTTTGTCTTGCTTATTTACTCTCGGATATTGTCATGATCCGTGGTCCGGATCATGTTTTCCTTATGTTCTGTTAGTTCCTGTTTTTTGTGCACTCTTGTTTGTTTTGGTTGCCATGGTTGCATATTATTTTCACCTGCTGCTGGTGTTCGGACGCTCACCTGGCTCTAATAAAGAGATTATTTAAACCGCCTTTGCCAGTCGGTCGGGCTGGCATCATTCTGTCACGACGTGGTTTTCGCAGCTTACTGCGAGGTTTGTTCTCCCAGGATGCAAACGGACTATTCCGGACAAGGCTTGCGGGTAGGAACATATTTAATTATCTTCTCTCAAAAACAGACATGGGCAAATTAAGGCCCGGGGGCCGGATGTAGCCCATTGAGCTTTTCAATTTGGCCCGCTGGACATTCCCAAATAATTGTTTTAGATATTTAAGATGGAAAGTGTAGCTGCCATTACGATGTGCAGTGATGTTTTCTAATGACCGTAAGTCTTCAACTATACTAAGTCTTTCAATGCTTGGGATCTGCATGATATACTAGTTACTATGGTCATCTAATTAGTTACTATGGTCATCTAATTAATTACTATTATCATCTAATTCAGTGGTTCTTAACCTTGTTGGAGGTACCGAACCCCACCAGTTTCATATGCGCATTCAGCGAACCCTTCTTTAGTGAAAAATAAAATGTTTTTTTTTTAAATTCAAGACAAAGTTATATGTTTTTGGTAACACTTTCGTATGGGGAACATATTCTAAGTAACAAAGACTTAATTTAGAGTTATTTGGACACTAGGGGAACATATTCTAAGTAATAATGACTTAATTTAGGGTTATTTGGTTAGGGTTAGGATCAGGGTTATAATAAGGCCATGCATAAGGCATTAATTAGTACTTAATAATGACTATTTAAGAGCCAATATGTTACTAATTTGCACATTAATAAGCAACTAATTAATGGTGAATATGTTCCCCATACTAAAGTGTTACCCTGTTTTTTTTTTACTGGTGCACAAAATGAACCGTGCATGAACATCACCTTGTTCTAACAACAAAACCAACACAGTGCATGAACTCACAACAAATTACACACCTGCAAACCAGTCAGCTGTTGCCGTATCCGTAATACGCCAATAGGGAGAAGTTTGTATTTACACGATGAGTCGGGTGTGTTTTGACCTCCGCCGAACCCCTGAGGCCGACTCACCGAACCCCTAGGGTTCGATCGAACCCAGGTTAAGAACCACTGATCTAATTAGTTACTTTGGTCACTATGAGATATCCCAGATTGTAGGTGGGTTGTTTTTTTTACCCTTCATTATGTTGCATTTTGGTTGTGTTTCGGTTGATTGTAAAATATGTTGTCAATATTCAGTGTTTTATCCTTTATAGTTAATATTGTAAATCCCACATTCTTTATTTTCATGTACATTCTGGGTGTCTCATTCGGTAAAAAAAAGGTGAAATTCCATTCCGTTTTTTAAGGCGGGCTGTCATAACGTTTTTAGCTTTCAATCATTATTGTGAGGTTTTGTATTAGTGTTCCTAAAAAGAGACATACCGGCCCCCAGACACACTTTTTTTTATCTAAATCTGGCCCCCCGAGTCAAATAATTGCCCAGGCCTGCTCAAAAAGGTACAATAAATGGATAACTTACAAACAATTATTCTAACATCAGCTATATCATTTTATAATTTTATATCTGCTTGGGTGACTTAAGGGGATTATTAAAACACATTAAAATGCATTTTGGTGACTGCTGGCGTTTTTAATGATGTTTGTTTTTACACGTACCATATTTTCCAGACCACTAAATTTTAGATTAAAAAAAAATATTACCACGTATTAGCCGCACTGGACCAAAATCTGCAGATATACTGTATATGTTGCAAAATGTGTTATTTACACAGCCACATTTTGTAAATGTTTATTTACATACCTTAATTGTTTCCAAATAGAGATGTCCGATAATATCGGCCGATAAATGCTTTAAAATGTAATATCGGATATTATCGGTATTGTTTTTTTTTATTATCGGTATCATTTTTTTAATTTAATTTTTTTTTTTTTTTAATCAAGATAAAAAACACAAGATACACTTACAATTAGTGCACCAAACCAAAAAACCTCCCTCCCCCATTTACACTCATTCACACAAAAGGGTTGTTTCTTTCTGTTATTAATATTGTGGTTCCTACATTATATATCAATATATATCAATACAGTCTGCAAGGGATACAGTCCGTAAGCACACATGATTGTGCGTGCTGCTGGTCCACTAATAGTACTAACCTTTAACAGTTAATTTTACCCATTTTCATTAATTACTAGTTTTTATGTAACTGTTTTTATATTGTTTTACTTTCTTTTTTATTCAAGAAAATGTTTTTAATTTATTTATCTTATTTTATTTTATTAATTTAAAAAAAAAAGGACCTTATCTTCACCATACCTGGTTGTCCAAATTAGGCATAATAATGTGTTAATTCCACGACTGTATATATCAGTATCGGTTGATATCGGTATCGGTAATTAAAGATTTGGTCAATATCGGAATATCAGATACCGGCAAAAAGCCATTATCGGACATCCCTAGTCTAAATGATGAGCTTCACTTTTGAATCTTCTGAGAGTTTTATCGAGCCTTATATAATTTGTTTCTGTAGCTGCTTGGAGTGATTGAAACAAATTGCATAAAGTATGTTGTGATCAATCTGCTTATTCTGCCCCAAAGCGTGTCGAACGTGGGAACTCACTTTTCCATTCTTGGCCCCAAAGCTGGTTAGAATTGATTGCTGTGTCCCTAATTACATCTTAAAGCTTTTGTCTTGAATCTCGAATCAATTGTCCTCAAAAGGCCCCGCGGAGTCAAAATGTACTCATGCACACTGTGATTTGAGCACCTGTCGTCATTGTCACAGTGGACGAGAGTCGTTGGTAGTTACGTAACGCCGGGCGAATGAAAGGTTCGGTCATTCAAGGTTTTCAGCTTCACCCAGATGGACTGACAATGTGAGTCAATTTATGGCTTTAACTACACTGACTAATACAATATCTGTAACCCGGCAACGGTAACAAACAGTGAATGCGAACGAGAGCTATTACACTGAAAGGTGATTAACATTCCGTAATGCTGAATGGTGAAAGCTTTTAGGGCATGGAAGATTATCTCTGCAGACTTTGCCAAAGTATGGTCATTTTTGTCATCTTAGCTAGAGGTGTAGTAGCGTCTGGATACAACTTTTAGATTTTTATATCGATATTGGAGCCCGGGGTTGGAATTGGGGGTTAAATCACCAAAAATGATTCCCGAGCGTGGCCACCGCTGCTGCTCACTGCTCCCCTCACCTCCCAGGGGGTGGAAAAAGGGGATGGGTGTTGTAATTTCACCACATCTAGTGTGTGTGTGACTATCAGTGGTACTTTACCTTTAACTTGAGTATTCTCTGATAACGATATTGATCCAATACGATATCGTACATACCGTATTTTTCGGAGTATAAATCGCACCGGCCGAAAATGCATAATAAAGAAGGAAAAAAATCATTTATAAGTCGCACTGGAGTATAAGTCACATTTTTGGGGGGAAATTTATTTGATAAAAGCCAACACCAAGAATAGACATTTGAAAGGCAATTTAAAACTAGTCCTAAGTGTCCCAATACTTTAGTCCAGTTTTAGTCCTAAGTGTCCCAATACTTTTCTCAAGTTGTAGTCCTAAGTGTCCCAATACTTTCGTCCAGTGTAGGTGTCCCAATACTTTTGTCCAGTGGTAGTCCTAAGTGTCCCAATACTTTTGTCCAGTTTTAGTCCTAAATGTCGTAATACTTTTGTCTAGTGGTAGTCCCAAGTGGCCCAATACTTTTGTCAAGTTCTGTCCTAAGTGTCCCAATACTATTGTCCAGTTGTAGTCCTAAGTGTCCCAAAACTTTTGTCAAGTTTTAGTCCTAAGTGTCCCAATACTTTTGTCAAGTTGTAGTCCTAAGTGTCCCAATGCTTTTGTCCAGACTACCAATACTTTTGTGAAGTATTAGTCCCAAGTGGCCCAATAATTATGTCAAGTTGTAGTCCTAAGTGTCCCAATACTTGTGTCCAGTGTAGGTGTCCCAATACTTTAGGAGCAGTATTTTCTGCGTTTTATTCAAAAATTGCGGTAAAGCGCAATTTTGAGATTTGGGGTTAGGTTTTTTTATTAGATCGCAATTTTTGTCAGTCCTGATGTGTGTGTTCAGTTTGGTGAGTTTTGAAGCATGTTAAGGGGGTCAAATTACAGCTCAAAGAGGCAAAAGTGACTGTTTTTAGTACATTTTTGTCTTGAAGGGGGAATTGCCAACTTCCTGTTGATTTTTGCCTGACAATGTACAATTGTGAAATGTAAGTCTAAGTCAGACCTACATAGAGGTATTTTTTTCATGTCTCTCCGTCCTTCCTAGTGAGAGTTACAGGCAGTCTAGTTTTTTTTTTCCTAGGGGGCGCTAGAGCGCAATTTTGAGTTTTGCGTTTCGTTTTTTTTATTAAAAGGCAATTTTCGCAGGTCCTGATGTGTGGGTCAAATATGGTGAGTTTTGAAGCATGTTAAGTGGGTCAAATTACAGCTCAAAGAGGCGGCCGGTATAATAATAATAAAGAATAAAACCTTACAAATTCAATAGGTCCTTATGTCCCATTGCAAAAGGACTCCCGTTGGGATTCCTTTTACAATGGGCCATGCGGGCCCTAATAAATAAAGAATAGTGAACAACAGGCTGAATAAGTGTACGTTATATGAGGCATAAATAACCAACTGAGAACGTGCCTGGTATGTTAACGTAACATATTATGCTATCAATCAATCAATCAATCTTTATTTATATAGCCCTAAATCACAAGTGTCTCAAAGGGCTGCACAAGCCACAACGACATCCTCGGTACAAAGCCCACATACGGGCAAGGAAAAACTCACCCCAGTGGGACGTCGATGTGAATGACTATGAGAAACCTTGGAGAGGACCGCATATGTGGGTAACCCCCCCCCTCTAGGGGAGACCGAAAGCAATGGATGTCGAGTGGGTCTGACATAATATTGTGAGAGTCCAGTCCATAGTGGATCCAACATAATAGTAGTAAGAGTCCAGTCCATAGTGGGGCCAGCAGGACACCATCCCGAGCGGAGACGGGTCAGCAGCGCAGAGATGTTCCCAGCCGATGCACAGGCGAGCGGTCCACCCCGGGTCCCGACTCTGGACAGCCAGCACTTCATCCATGGCCACCGGACCTGTGCCCCCCTCCCTCAAGGAAAAGGGGAGCAGAGGAGAAAAGAAAAGAAACGGCAGATCAACTGGTCTAACAGGGGGGCTATTTAAAGGCTAGAGTATACAAATGAGTTTTAAGATGGGACTTAAATGCTTCTACTGAGGTAGCATCTCTAATTGTTACCGGGAGGGCATTCCATAGTACTGGAGCCCGAATAGAAAACGCTCTATAGCCCGCAGACTTTTTTTGGGCTCTGGGAATCACTAATAAGCCGGAGTTCTTTGAACGCAGATTTCTTGCCGGGACATATGGTACAATGCAATCGACAAGATAGGACGGAGCTAGACCGTGTAGTATTTTATACGTAAGTAGTAAAACCTTAAAGTCACTTCTTAAGTGCACAGGAAGCCAGTGCAGGTGAGCCAGTATAGGCGTAATATGATCAAACTTTCTTGTTCTTGTCAAAAGTCTAGCAGCCGCATTTTGTACCAACTGTAATTTTTTAATGCTAGACATAGGGAGACCCGAAAATAATACGTTACAGTAGTCGAGACGAGACGTAACGAACGCATGAATAATGATCTCAGCGTCGCTAGTGGATAAAATAGAACGAATTTTAGCGATATTACGGAGATGAAAGAAGGCCGTTTTAGTAACACTCTTAATGTGTGATTCAAACGAGAGAGTTGGGTCGAAGATAATACCCAGATTCTTTACTGATTCGCCTTGTGTAATTGTTTGGTTGTCAAATGTTAAGGTGGTATTATTAAATAAATGTCGGTGTTTAGCAGGACCGATAATCAGCATTTCCGTTTTCTTGGCGTTGAGTTGCAAGAAGTTAGCGGACATCCATTGTTTAATTTCATTAAGACACGCCTCCAGCTGACACGCCTCCAGCTGACATGCTAAGAGTCATTCAAATAACTATAACATATAGAACATGCTATACGTTTACCAAACAATCTGTCACTCCTAATCGCTAAATCCCATGAAATCTTATACGTCTAGTCCAGGGGTCGGCAACCCAAAATGTTGAAAGAGCCATATTAGACCAAAAATACAAAAACAAATCTGTCTGGAGCCACAAAAAAAAATTAAAAGCCATATTACATACAGATAGTGTGTCATGAGATATAAATTGAATAAAGAGGACTTAAAGGAAACTAAATGAGCTCAAATATAGCTACAAATGAGGCATTATGATGCAATATGTACATATAGCTAGCCTAAATAGCATGTTAGCATCAATTAGCTAGCAGTCATGCATGGACCAAATATGCCCGATTAGCACTCCACACAAGTCAATAACATCAACAAAACTCACCTTTGTGCATTCATGCACAACGTTAAAAGTTTGGTGGACAAAATGAGACAGAAAAAGAAGTGGCATAAAACACATCCTAGAAAGTCGGAGAAAGTTATACATGTAAACAAACTACGGGGAGTTCAAGGACCGCCAAAATTAGTAGGACAAAACGGCGCTCGCCAAATACTCGAATCAGTGAAGCATGTTTAATATAAACAGTGGGATTTATAACAATTAGGGAGGTTTGTGTCATGTTTGGCCTCCTACAGAAACCATATTAAAACAAAAAATAAATTATTACCCCTCATCTTTTTCCATTTTTCATACATCTTTGGAAAAGCTCCAGGGAGCCACTAGGGCGGCGCTAGAGCCGCGGGTTGCCGACCCCTGGTCTAGTCTCTTACAAGAATGAGCTAAATAATATTATTTGGATATTTTACGGTAATGTGTTAATAATTTCACACATAAGTCGCTCCTGAGTATAAGTCCCACCCCCGGGCCAAACTATGAAAAAAACTGCGACTTATAGTCCGAAAAATACGGTACTTGTATTTTGTAGTCTTAGAAAAGGCTTGATTACCGTGATATGCAAATAGTTATTAAAACAAACAAACAAAAAACAAGTAAAGACACTGACAAGGTGTGTTATTGTTTGTGCTATGGCCCTATCCTTTGTACGAGTTTGTTCACTGCAGGTGCTGCTGTGTCAGAACTCCAAACCGGAAGTACAAGTGCGGTTCCGTCTAATTGTCCAGATCGTTTCTACTCGTATAGATTCTTCATTCATCACCCCGAGCAATGTTTGTAAGTTTTACAATGCAACTAAAACTATTTTTATTGTGAATGTAGGAAAGTTTTAATGCTATCATAATGTAATTAACTAGTGTTGTTAGTATTAGTTGATATGCTAACATGTTTACCCGGTGTGCGTGTTAGTAGTATTAACTTACAATGGCATTTTTTTTGTATTGTTTCAGTTTCACAAATTCCTCAGCAAACTCACCAAGACATTATGGACTTATTGAGTCTGTTTAGCTGATCGGAGAGGTAGCTTTCGCAGCTAGTGGGTCCCTGACGATGACTTCTGTTTTGTTTGATCGGCCGTTTTACTGCCGTGTTACAGGCTCCATTTGGAAACAATAAAGGGATACATATATATAAACATTTATGTCAGAATAATTGTATCTAAGTTATCACAAAACTTTGTGTTGAATTGAGTTCAGCTCGCCCTGCGAGAAGACAAAAGCCGTCTTTGATCCTACCAAGAAGAAGGCTTGTAAAACTCCACTGTGTAGGATGGGAAGCAACACGAAGGTGTTCTGTTTCTTTGATGTATTGTAATCCACAGAAAGATGTTGTCTTGACCCGAGAACTACAAAGCGTAGAGGAAGCAGGACCAGGCTCCCCTCCAGACGACCTCTTCTTTGAACTGTTTTACGACCTTTTCTTTGAACTGTTTTGTAATCAAAGGCAATGGCTGTTTACGACCGCCATCCCTTTAGAAACAGCTGTTGCCATGTAATCAGGGAAAGTCTAAATAAAAGAGGAGGCATACAATCTTTCGTAGAGCGTGGTGAGACACTGTGCAAGGGTACAGTATCTACTCGTTTCTCCTCATTGAGCCAAATTTAATTCTGCCTCTGTTTAATTCCGTGCTTCTTGCCTTGTTTAATAGATGTCATCAGTGTTTGAACCTGACAATTTACAAAATATTTCTGTAAAAATAATTCATTTTCAATGCATACATCTGCAACTTATGGTCTTGTTAATGTATGGAAACTTATTTTTTCTGCTAAGATTTAGTGGGTGAGGCTTATAAACCAGTGTGCTCTATATTCCGAAAAATACGATAAGGTTAGTCAATCAAAGAAAAATGGTGTGCATGAAAAACATTAACTTATCTATTATTTATTATGAACCGTCTGGAATGAACTTGAGTTAAAATGGAGTGGTCATAAAAAAAAAAAAAAAATGAAACCATTCATTAAGCTCATGACACAGTAAGTTGAATGATGCGGACACGTTTGTTACTGAACACTTTCTACTACATTCCTGCCTTGGAGACGTATGCATACGTAATATGCAACTATAATTATTTGACATTTGTTTACATTGACAAATTTTGCGTTTTAGATCGCAACATTGACACGTGATATTGTGTGCTTAGCTGTTGTGTAGCTGCCAGCTCCTAGTCTTCTATAGCCTACCATGTTTATCTTTTGTAAATTAAAGTACTGCACTAAAACACAATAGAAAGACTATACTTGTTCACATTTACTGTTAACTGGCTGTCAAGTTTAGCACAAGTAAGCATGGATTTTAGATAATAATCATATACTTTTTTGCAGATATCGGATCAACATCAGATTGGGAAACCCCTCGCCATGGGGGAGCAAAGAGAATGTTTAGCTCCACAAGCTACATTTTTTAAATCCTTGACCTCGCTTCACCTTCACACCCCCCCTCCCTCTCTCTCACACACACACAGACGCTGCAAGTGTGAAGTCCTCCTGTGGGTTTTACATGAGCAGCTTGTGAGCCGAGATGCGGCTTCACACGGGGGGTATGCATGAATAGAAAGGTATGCGTGTATTCAAAACAAGAGCACACTTGACAGCGCACGCAAAGCTGATCCACCAAACTAGAGTGCTGATGATCAGAACGCCCACAATACTGGGAGGAGAAAACGCAAATTGACATTATTTTGCGCACACGGTGTGATTTATCAAGACGAAAACTGTTTTGCAGGAGCTGTTGCACGTCTAAATTTAGAAAGTCTAGAAAGGACTGGCAGTTGCGCAGAGGTCGCTGTGAGAAAGGAGGCGATTGCTCTGAAGCTCAGTTCTACATATGCTTGTACGGACAGTGAACAATTAAAAGTATTAGACATTATTCAGCTGTCAGGTTCAAACACTGATGACATCTATTAAACAAGACAAGAAGCAAAGAATCAAACAGAGACAGAATTCAATTTGGACTCAATTGAGGAGAGTCGCCTGTACACTGTACCCTTGCACAGTATCTCAGCACGCTTTGGCGAAAGATTGTACTCCTCCTTCTTTATTTGACTTTCTCCGACCACATGACCACAGCTGCTTCCAGAGGGAAGTGGGTCGTAAACAGCGTTGCCTTTGGTTACCAAACAGTTCAAAAGAAGAGGTCGTAAAATAGTTCAAAAAGGAGGTTCAAGAAGAGGTCGCCTGGAGGGGAGTCTGGTCCTGCTTCCTCTCCGCTTTGAAGTCCTTGGGTTAGAATATTATCTTTCTGTTGATTACCATACATGAAAGAAAACAGAACACCTTAATTTTGCCTCCCCCCCCCCTACACAGTGGAGTTTTACGAGCCTTACTCTTGGTAGGTTCCAAAGACAGCTTTTGTCTTCTCACCAGACACTCAATGTAACACAAAGTTTTTGTGATAACTTACAAACAATTATTCTAACATCAGCAATATCATTTTATAATTTTATATCTGCTGGGGTGACTTAAGGGGATTATTATAACACATTAAAATGCGTTTTGGTGACTGCTGGCGTTTTTAATGATGTTCGTTTTTACACGTACCATATTTTCCGGACCACTAAATTTTAGATTAAAAAAAAATATTACCACGTATTAGCCGCACTGGACCAAAATCTGCAGATATATATGTTGCAAAATGTGTTATTTACACAGCAATATTTTGTAAAAGTTTATTTACATACCTTAATTGTTTCCAAATAGAGATGTCCGATAATATCGGCCGATACATGCTTTAAAATGTAATATCTGAAATTATCGGTATCGATTTTTTTTATCATCGGCATCGTTATTATTATTATTATTATTATTATAATTTTTTTATTAAATCAACATAAAAAACACAAGATATACTTACAATTAGTAAAACCTCCCTCCCCCATTTACACTCATTCACACAAAAGGGTTGTTTCTTTCTGTTATTAATATTCTGGTTCCTACATTATATATCAATATATATCAATACAGTCTGCAGGGATACAGTACGTAAGCACACATGATTGTGTGTGCTGCTGGTCCACTAATAGTACTAACCTTTAACAGTTAATTTTACTCATTTTCATTAATTATTAGTTTCTATGTAACTGTTTTAATATTGTTTTACTTGTTTTTATTTAAGAAAATATTTTTAATTTATTTATCTTATTTTATTTTATTAATTTTTTTTAAAAAGGACCTTATCTTCACCAGACCTGGTTTTCCATGAAATTAGATTGTTTAAAAGGTTCTTAAAAACCAGGTCCAGTCCAGATTATGTCTAGGTCGGGCTCAGCAACACACACCTTCATTTATGTACACTCAAAATTTGGGAACTTCAACAACAGATTGCATATAATCTGAAAACAAAATTAAAATTTCAAAATAAGCATTTGGTAAACCTTGTTACATTGTTTAATGCATCCAGCGGGGCATCACAACAAAATTAGGCATAATAATGTGTTAATACCACAACTGTATATATCGGTATCGGTTGATATCGGAATCAGTAATTAAGAGTTGGACAATATCGGAATATCGGATATCGGCAAAAAAGCCATTATTGGACATCCCTATTTCCAAACGGTGTCTGTAACACGGCAGTAAAACGGCTGATCAAACAAAACAGAAATCATCGTCAGGGCTCACTAGCTGCGGAAGCTAGCGCTCCAATCAGCTAAACAGTCTTAACTCCACATTGACGTTATAGTGAATTTACTGAGGAATTTGTGAAACTGAAACAATTCAAAAATAATGCCAAGTTAACAATACTAACACAGACACTCGTAATCATGTGAACATATTAGCTGATGCTAACGACGCTAGCTTCACAGCACGTACAAATATGCATGAAAACACTCCTACAGACATCACACATGGGAAGGTTTAGCAAGTATAAACAGTTTTAGTTATATTGTAAAACTTACAAACGTTGCTTGGAGTTATGAATGAAGAATCCACACGAGTAGATACGCTATGGATGGCTAGAAGACTGAACGGCTCTTGGCTTAAAAGCACTAAATGGAAGGACACTGCAGCACCTGCAGTGAGCAAACTTGTCCAAAAGATGGTGCCATAGCACAAACAATAAAACACGTTTCAAGTTGCTTTTTTTTTAACCTAATTTTTGTCAAGACAGTTAATGTAAAAAAATCCATACATTATAACGTTTTACAAGCCGCAAGGTTCAAAGTGTAT